>NC_053025.1:569222791-569412234 GCF_003073215.2 Triticum urartu
TGACCCTGACGGCGTGGCCGCTGCTGGTGGTGGCCTCGGCGGTGGTGTCGTTCTCGAGGGCCGCGAAGTAGGCCTTGCTGTCGAGGAGGGCCCAGGGGGCGTACCGGGCGCAGGCGCGGGCGATGGCGGGGGGCTGGAAGGAGGAGGCGGGGAAGGAGGAGCCCTCCATCTCCATGGTTGCTAGTAGTCGGAGGAGCGGTAGGCGCTCGTCGGAAGTGTTTCGAATCGAGATCGAGAGAGGATCGAATGAATCAACTGTCAATTCCATTGAATGATTCTTGGTATATATACAAGGGGAACATACATGATCGTGAGATGCGACTGTTAGTAGAGGTGCAAGGGGAGAGGTGCGACGGTTGCCAATGCAACCGAAGTACAGATTACAATGGGAGGATTATCTCTTTAATTAACCTATTAATTTAATCCTAACACTCCCCCTAATCCTTTCTTGTCTTTGCAACTGACCATCTCTGGAATCATCTTTAAATTAACTCTTCTCCAAAAACCCTGTGGGAAAAATGTGAGAAGTATTGCAGTATGATATGTTGCTAAAACTCCTTCAAACCCAGTAGGAAAAATAAGGAGAAAATGGTGTAACATATAATGGATATTGTCTCTTTTAACTCAATACGAGAAAACCCATAGAGTCCAGAGGACAATAAATATGTCGTATATACTTTCCTAAAAACCCCGGTGGGGAAAACTGAAAGTATGACATATGATCTCATGTTGATATTACCTCATTAAAAACCTTTATGAGAACCTGTAAAGTAAACTCATGAAGGGAAAAAGAGTATAATATGATGCACTGAACAGGAACAATTCAGGAAGATACTCCCCCTGATTCTTGCAAAATTCGAAGCCGTCACCTACCAATTCCATGAACACATTTCTGGAACATAGAAGTTGGTAGAAACCCGATGAAAAAATCAGTCGCATGATTTGACTTGCAAGATATGCAATATAGTGATATTGCTTATTATGTAACCTGTTTGCATCCGGGCAACACAAGAAAACATTATCGTTGAGATAATGGTTGGTGGATGTAGTCATGAGGTCTGTTTCGAAGACTCTTCATGAGAGGGCTACCACACCTAGTAGGAACATAAAGCTTGTCTATGATCTGACATAGTGGGGATCTGATCGATGTACCCAATGACATCGGTGTTCACATTTTTGTGAAACTGAAAACCAGGACAAGATGTTTGATGCCTTGGAGATATCGAAAGATATTCTTGAGCACCAACCAATTGTGTTTGGTGGATCCAATGACATTATGGAATGTTGAGTCCCAATATCTCATTTTCATCATCCCTTGGTCTAAATAGATCATTCTCTATGTCTAGAGAATGAAATACCATGAGAGTTATGGATGGATAAGATTTGTCCACAGTGAATTTCTCCAATATATTTTGGATATAGACAAAATGGTGTACCATAATGTATGAATGAAGGTGCTCAAGTTGTAGTAACGAGCGGTGTTTTGGTTTACCCGAATCCTTCATTTTAAACTCCGTCATTTAGATGATTACATGTGTCGTCATTGCAGACACAATCGTAGGAGTAATCCTTGTGTATAAGGAACTCACTACGTCGGTTATACCAAATGTACCAACAATAATAAGCCATATGGTGACTTATTGATTTTACACAATGTATGTTGCGTATTGCATTTCGATTCAGAAGTGAGATTCCATCAGGAATCAACCATATATGTCTGAATCTAATGATCCACATGGGTATGTGATCACTACATCTATCAACTGCATAGATAGATGATTTTGTACTGCCAATGATATAAGTTATCGGAAAGAGATTCCACCTCTAGAGAATAGTTGGGTATCTACGTGAACCCTTGTGCTACAATGCTTGCTCTATGTTTCACCACCTTGTTGTTCTCAATTCTGTTTCCAGAAGAAAACTAGTGTAGGTATTGCTTATGAATACCTTCCCATTATTGAGCAAGATCATTTCTACCTAGATTATACCCTTTGCTTGAGTTCAGTCCAAGTGTTGTTCACACTTTGCCATGGCCATGGTCTTTGGACCTGAATCATGTGAAAGGTTTTGCAATATAGTTAAGAAATGTATGTCGAAAATTGTAGACTTCCGGTTATTTGATTCTCCAGAATCTATATATCAATATATAGTTGATGGAAATATCATTACCCATGGTGACTACTCGCAATTTCCCAATGCGATTGAGTCGGGTATTCCGATGTCCCGGTCATTGTGTGCACTCTGACCTGGGTTGGTGGAGGTTTCCCATCCACTGGGTGTATACTACCCATTAGGTGTCTGTCAACATGAAGTTGACCTGCATTTTCTGATTCGGAGGCCTTGATATCCTTACTTGCAAGAAGCTGAATCCTGATGTACTATTGTCGTACTTCTCCCCTATTGCTTTGAACGAGGAGTTGAGTGGTTTTAGATGGTACCTCCACTCTTTCCGATATATTTTTGCAGGATTGTAGGATTGCGTGACACATTTATAGTCAGTAAATGAATCTGGCAGGTTATTTGCAATGCGTTGCAAATCTTCTGAACGCATGGTTCAGATCTTTGAGTATGTGGATTTGAGGCAGATAATGTGTTGAGCATTTCACTAATTTCCTAGCATTCTTTATGGTACTTGAAATCTCCCCCTAATGCCTGGAAATGTTCCTCATTGAATCAGCATACTAGCCTTGAATAACTCCCCATGCGAGGGGCTCGAGGTATTGACGGAAATACAGTTATTCCTCACATAGATCCCAACTATATGTTGAGGGGCCAATGATGTATGTCGGGTGGTGATATCGGTATGCAACCGAATTACCGCAGATAGGAAATACTTGGTAGATATCCACATATCAAAGATAGAGGGGAATAATATTATGCAGTTCTGTCATGAGCGTGTAAAACTGCATGACTCCAACGTAAAGTTGGTAAGTTGCAATTCCAAAGTAAAGATAATGCAATGAGCTTAACACTTTGGATAGGATTCTACCAAACCATTTTGAGTCTAGATATTAGGACAAATTGCTAAACTTCAATCCAAGGTCCATAGAGAAGGCACTCAAGGAGAATTTTGCAATGTTATCCATTCGATTTGCTTGAAATCGATGTCATGATAATGAGCCAATGGTTTCGTGTGAATAAAGCACACACTTAAGACCATCATGTAGATATGTCTTTTAGAACCATGAAATACCTGAATAGTCTAGTCAATGGATGGGAAGAGCCACTTCCCTCAACTTGATGCATTCAAGGAGTCTGAGTGGTTCAACATAGACTTTAAGGTGTGCGAGCCTTAAAATTAGCTTCCCTATGTTACTTGTAGCGCACATAAAATCCAAATTGTGTTAGAATTTAGCATCAAAATAATCATAAACTACTGGAATTGCTGATAGTTTCGATTTTAACCCAATGTCTTGATGACGAAGGCGAGTATGCCAAGTTTGTCATGTACAAGACACTCTGGAAAACTATCTCGTACGCAACATGTGCTACGGGTTGTGTTGTATGTGTAGTACAATCTAGATGATACACAGAGAATGTGCTTGCCATATCCATTGCACATGGTAAAGAGAAGTTATTTCTCTTTGTTGTCATCATAAGTTTTGCTATGGAAACTATTTTGACGGATACCTCCATAGTTTAGTAGGGTACGAGTTAATCCCGGGAAGCAATAAAGCATCCCGTTGTTACTCGAGTACCCACAGGGATAGTAAATATGACTCGATTTGAGCCAACAAATACCTCATCGCATCTAGCGATTTAAAAATATCTCCTTTCTCTCAATGAGAGTAGAAATATTGGACTTCCCTGAGTATAGAGTTTGCGGTGCATATGTCCACAAGGCACATATCATTTTTCATCGGATTGACTCCCGTAGAAATCTATATATAGACATGAAGATTCTCAAGAAAATCACTGTCAGATATATAGAATACATACAAATGAATTTGTATGAAAGTGATGATACAATATATTGTGATATACAATATACGATGACAACAATAATCATGTTCTTATTAAAACATCATAAATGGACATAAATAAATAGATCACTAAGGAGACTAAGGGACTGAATGTATAGTCTCCAAACATGTCGGTTGATGCATATTCAACCCTCATGCTCTCCATGCTCATAGGGTCTCGTGACAGCTTGATGGTGTCAGGTTGAGGGTTTGAAGTGAGTTTCAAACCATTACCCTTGAGGTCCTTTGCATCCCAGTGACGTGGCTTGGATTGCACGCGCTGTCCCATGGGATGCAAGACTGATCTTGATGTCCATAAGCCGCTTAAGTAAGTTGTGTCCATTGAGGGCAAGTGCCTCAAATTGTTAGCCATCTATTACTTATAGGGGCAAGCCAGAGATAATTAATTTACAAGAAGTAAATTAAAAACCATCATGGTTTTGTAATAAGAATGCAATTTTTTTTGACTCAAGTGTATAACTTGAAAATGCTCAACCTCAATTGTGGAAACATAACACATTGAAGATCATACAAATCTCACAGTAATAGAGATAGTCTGCACATGGGCAGTAGATCCAACTCATTACTTTGTGTTTTCCTAATATAATGAGGGAGATGTTATTGTCAAAAATTTACAAGTTTGTTGTGCGGGAGAAATAAATCTCGGCCGCTGTGAGATGTTCATGAAGAATGTCAATGTGGTAAGCACATAGAACATATCATCCCCGGTGAAAAACCGGTAATTTATTTATATTACAGATTGCGTAATATAAATACATCTTAATGTTGCAAAATTAATAGATTTCAAGAAGGTGGCTCGAAATCATTAGTGTGAATCTCAAATAGCTAAGGATGACACCTTGAATTTTGCATATGTATTTGCAAGAAATTAAAAATCTCAATTGCAAATAGATGTATTATTCTCGACATGTAGCGAACATGGAGATACATACATTCCGGAATACATCGTACTCAACAGAAATACACCACTATTATAATGAATAGTAATGATGTTGCAAACTTGATGCTCAAGTGAAAAACTTGAATTGTATAGACCTCAAATTAAATGAGATGATCTTGTATCAAGTTTCAAGATAATTCAGCAGTGTGAATTTATATTTTACGAGAGAAAATTAATCTCAATCGCAATGAGATTGTTTTGCGCGAGAAGAAAATTCTCAATCACAAATCAGTACTCTAGAGGTACTGAATTTATCTTTGCAAGAGATAAAAAAATCTCAAGCAAAGCAATGTTGTTGTATAGGGAATTGCAATAGCAAACGCATTGAACATGTTGAATATCAACATACACACATTTATGGAATATTAAAACTCGACAGAAAATGGGTGAAATGCATATCTATACATACATGGTCTAAATATGACAAGTGCTAATGAATAGCACTAGTAGTTGGACCATGTTGAATTATCCTGAAAAGTCCAGGAATTAGCCGCAAGACTTATAGACACGAGTTTTGGCCTATTGTGGAAATAGGTAAAGCAACATGGGCTATAGTTCAAAACTCGCGAAGAGATAATGCTTCTTATCTCTTTCTCCCGTGTGGATGTGTGGTTCTACATCAGAGTTTAGAACTCCTGAACCAAGCCCCAGTGATTGCCACCGGGAGATAGTGGTCGAGGACATCGCCGACGCTGCTGCTTGCGCGTGCAGGCTGTGGACCACGGGCGCTCTGCGCCGGAGGGCGTCGGCATGCTGCGCGTCGGAAGTCGGGAGCACACGTCAGGGTCACCGTGTTCCGAGGAGCCAGGCGTCCAAGGACCTACGCTGGGAGGCGTTGGTCGCCATCGCCAAGGCCGTAGGCCGCCGGTTAGAGCCTCTTCTGCGACGAGCCGGACGGAGCACCGCCGCGCTTAGCATTGGAGGCCGAGGCATGCTTGGCACCATGCCGATGGGGCGAAGCCACAAGCCAGCCCTTGGCTTCTCCGTCGAAGGGAGGAGTGCCGACAGGTGCGCTATGAGCGGCCGTGGCCTGTGGAGACGGGCTGGGCGCCGCCGCGATCTGAGCGTCGATGGCCGTTGGCCACCGTTTTCTTTGACCGCCGTTGCCTCTTTCGTTCGCGAGGAGCCGCGATTCAGGCCCGGGGGAAGCAGCGATGGAACGCCGGGCGCCGTGCCGCCGGAGGTCGTCAGGCGGGCGCCACCACACTGCTGCCACCGCGCGCTGGCATGCCGGGTCTGAGGGCCACGACAGCGTCGAGGGCTCAAGGTTGAGGGCCGGCCCTCGCAGAGGAGGGCACTGCGCGCTGAGGCCGTGCGCCGGCTCTCTTCAAGGAGAAGAAGAGAAGGGGTGAGCGGGCGTTGCCGGTGGTGTCCTGGGGCGCTAGGGCATCCACCGTCGGTAGCCAAAAAGGCTAGGAATGGCCGGGAGGAACGACGTCGCGGCTGTTTCGCTAGCCACCGGCAGGGATTTGCGCCGCGCTGATGAAGTCGCTCTGCGGGAGCGTGCTGATAACGTGTTTCGAATCGAGATCGAGAGAGGATCGAATGAATCAACTGTCAATTCCATGGAATGATTCTTGGTATATATACAAGGGGAACAGACACGATCGTGAGATGCGATTGTTCGTAGAGGTGCAAGGGGAGAGGTGCGACGGTTGCCAATACAACCGAAGTACAGATTACAATGGGAAGATTATCTTTTTAATTAACTTATTAATTTAATCCTAACAGGAAGATAGGGGACGATTTTATGACGGCGTGCGTGCGGTGAGCGGCAGGCCTATGTCTCGCCCGTACCGATTTCTAATTGTAGCCTTTTTTTTGAGACAAGATTCCTAATTGGAATCGTATACGGGGGGACGACAACAGGCCGGCCCACTGGTTGTTTCATTTGATGCCTTCGCTCGTTGGCATTGGGGTCGCTGCGTTTGATCGGTCATGCTTTCGTGAGAGTCACAACCGTGTTTTTTGAAAAATGAAAAAAAAATGATTTTTTTCTTTTTGTAAGAGTCACAATTTTATTTTTGCAAGAGTCATGATTGTGTTTTTACGAGAGTCACGGCCCTGCCTTCTTGGAAACGAAAAAAACGTGTTTTCTTTTTTTTCTTCCGCGAGAGTCACGGTTTTGTTTCTGCGAGAGACACAGTTGTGATTTCGTGAGAGGCACGGGCGTGTCTCTTTTGGAAAGGGAAAAAACCCGTTCTCTTGATTCGGTTTTTTCGTCCAGTTTTTTTTGTGAAAAAAAAGTTCGTTAAAACCTATCAACATGGAATCTAGTTTTGGAGATCTCGACGCAAGGAATCCAACGGTGAAAGCAGTTCAAGATTTGGACGCACGGTTTGAGAGATAAAACATTTTGAATAAATGGATCTACGAAAAAAGAGAAAACTCACAGGTTGCGACAAGTGGCGCATTGCATGTGCGCCACTTGTCCCAATTAGGGGGATTGGAGTGAGTCCTTAATTAGTGATTCGTCGGTTCAGTCCTTTTTTTCATTTTCTGTTTTTCCCCTTTTTACTTTATTCTTTATTTCATCGTTCTGCTTTCGATTTTTTCTTTTCAACGGTTCTCTTAGTTTTTCTTATTTATACTTTGGTTTCCTTTGTTTTGTTTTTGGACTTTTTTGGTATCTACTCTTTTCTTTTTGTCTTTTTATTTTTATTTTTTCAACACATCTACTTTTTCATAAATATTATATATTTTTTCTATACATTTAAACTATTTATATACACGTTTAACATTTTTTAAATACATGTTTTTTTACACAAACATGGTTTGAATATATTTTTTAAATATATGTTAAAAACTTTTCCAAACATATGTTGAAACAATTTTAATGATAAAAACCATTATTTTTTGACCTATGCAAACATTATTTTTAAATTTTACACACATTTTTTAAAATGCCATGAACTTTTGAAAACTTGTGAAGATTTTTTAAATGTAACATATATTTTTTAAAATTTCTGAATAATTTTTATTGAATTAGACAAACATTTTTTCATGTACATTCATTTTGAAATGTGCCGCATTTTATAATTGTCACAATCATTTTTCGTACAAATGATTACTATTTTCATTATACATGACTAACATTTTCTAATTTCTACATTCACATTTCTACATTTTTTGTATACAACATAAACATATACCGACTGTGTGGGATTTGCATTGGCTTCCTTCTCTACGGTTTTCAACTAGTCTGGGCCTCTAGGGAAACCGGTCGTTAAGTTAAGTTGTTAGAGCAAATTCTAGCAGAGTCCACATATATCGGCAACAATTCCCTTTCATTAGGGTTTTGCCTTTTAGGTTCCTCTCGTCGACTTGGGTGGTGTTAAAAGATTTGTCCATGCCGCCACTGAATTCCCTCGCCGGTTCTATTCACGCTGGTCAAGGGACATGCTAGACTTGCTTCCCGGCCTTGCAATTCCTCATGAGGTGTTCTACGGTTCTGTTCGTTGGATCCAATCCACAATTTTGTCCATGGTGTGGTGGCAGCTACTTAAGTGCCTGGTGGGGTGCATGAGGGAGACTTGGAGAATATGATGTAGCGGCCGGGACTAAAAGAAGATGATGTAGACGATGCTGTGTTCGAGGAGGTAGTTGAGGACGCTGTAGAGGCGGTCCGCTGGATGGCAGTGGCTAGGGTTTAGATTGATAAGGATTCAGCCTTGCTGGTTTCTTGAGTAAATTGCATAAACTACCACTTTATAGATTAGGGTTCCCAAAACTACCACTTTTCAAAATGCGGCTGATACCTACCACAAGTGTTTTTTCGTTTCAGAAAACCCAAATTGATGTGTGCTTAAAAATTGAACCATTTTCTGACATAACTGGCCCACTAGTCAGGCCACGTGCGCAGGGGGAGAGACGATGCGTTCGCTAACGACTGTTAGACCGCGAGATCAGACCCCAGTCAAAACCAGATCGAGTTGTCCGCCTCTCTCCCTAACTCTCTTATCTCCCGCTCACTCGCTTTGTTTCCACTGAGCTCGCCGCTGCCACTGGATCCAATGCTTGCCCCCACTACGCACTGCCATCGTGGAAGGACGGGGAGGGGAGCACACATGATGACCTTGACATCACCAACATGGATTCAGAGCATTTCATAAGTTTTTGCGCCCTAGGGTTAGGGTTATTTTGATTTGGGTATTTGGTTGATTTGACCTCAGATCCAATCGCATTCAATTGATTTTCAGTGTAATGTGCCTGCAGGAGTCTCCTGATAGCATTGTAGAGCCCTCCTTTTGTGGCCAAGTGCTGGATTCAGATCCTAAGTGCATGTTGCACTTCTTGAGTCCGAACAAGTGTGTTGCTCAAGTACTACAGAAGTGCCTTGTCAAGCTTTGGGAAATGTTTCATGAACAAAACATTGGCAGGGTGATTGACAGGGGCTTATGATAGAGAGATTACCAAGATTTAAAGAATGATCAACTTGCAAATCAGTATAGGTAGCTTGTGGATGATGTTTCTAAGCTTTTTGATTAGCAAGAAGGTAGGCAGGGGCATGAGATCAACTACATTAGCCATACATGAAAGGATGATGCACATAAATAATAAGGAAGGCTTAGAGGGAGGTAGACAAGGGGGATGAAGCATGTGAAGCTGGCCAAGGAGAAAAAGTGCATCATGAGATCTCAAGTAGATATCATAAGAAATACCACTGAGGAGATGAAGGGTATCAAGGGGGACAGGGATCTGTTGAAAGAAAAAAAGAAGAAGCTAGGATATATCATTGTTGACCATCTAAAAGTTGGGCATGGAAGCAAGGAGAGACTGGCGAAGATCAAATCTATAATGAAGGAATTAGAAGCGCTAGAAATTAACATAGGCGGTAAGGTTACTATTAGGCCTATATATAGCTGGCATTCGTACCTGGTGGCGGGAGGTGTATATTTTGGTGATACGCTGTTAGAACTGGCAAGTTATGCTATGATGTTACCTGTAAGGACCAACAAGCTTTAGTTAAGATCTGCTACCTTAAGTTATGAACGACCTGATCTCAGGTGCATTTATGAACTGTATGTTGGGTAACGTAGCAATAATTCAAAATTTTCCTACGTGTCACCAAGATCAATCTAGGAGATACTAGCAACGAGAGAGAGGGAGTGCATCTTCATACCCTTGAAGATCGCTAAGCGGAAGCGTTCAAGAGAACGGGGTTAATGGAGTCGTACTCGTCGTGATCCAAATCACCGATGATCCTAGCGCCGAACGGACGACACCTCCGCGTTCAACACACGTACGGAACGGAGACGTCTCCCGTGCCTTGATCCAGCAAGGAGGAGGGAGAGGTTGAGGAAGAAGCTCCAACAACAGCACGACGGCGTGGTGGTGATGGAGTGGCAGTTTTCCGGCAGGGCTTCGCCAAGCTCACGCGGAGGAGGAGAGGTGTTAGGGAGGGGAGGGGCTGCGCCTTGGATGTGGTATGCAGCCCTTCCCTTGCCCCTCTATTTATAGGGGAAGGAGGAAGGGGGCCGGCCCCCTCTAGATGAGATCTAGAGGGGGGGGGGGCTTGCCCCCTAAGCCAAGGGGGGGGGGGCGCCCCCTTTAGGGTTTTCCCCAACCCTAGGCGCATGGGCCCTTGGGGGGGGGCGGGGGGTTGGCGCCCCAGCCCACTTGGGGCTGGTTCCCTTCCCCTTACAGCCCATAAGGCCCTTCGGGAGAGGTGGCCCCTCCCGGTGGACCCCCGGAACCCCTCCGGTGGCCCCGGTACAATACCGATATGCCCCTGAACCTTTCCGGTGACCGTATGACAACTTCCCACATATAAATCTTCACCTTCGGACCATTCCGAAACTCCTCGTGACGTCCGGGATCTCATCCGGGACTCCGAACAACATTTGGTAATCACATACAAGTCTTCCTAATAACCCTAGCGTCATAGAACCTTAAGTGTGTAGACCCTACGGGTTCGGGAACCATGCAGACATGACCGAGACAACTCTCCGGCCAATAACCAACAGCGGGATCTGGATACCCATGTTGGCTCCCACATGTTCCATGATGATCTCATCGGATGAACCACGATGTCGAGGATTTAAGCAATCCCGTATTCAATTCCCTTTGTCAATCGGCACGTTACTTGCCCGAGATTCGATCGTCGGTATCCCAATACCTCGTTCAATATCGTTACCGGCAAGTCACTTTACTCGTTCCGTAATGCATGATCCCGTGACCAACTACTTAGTCACAATGAGCTCATTATGATGATGCATTACCGAGTGGGCCCAGAGATACTTCTCCGTCAAACAGAGTGACAAATCCCAGTCTCGATTCGTGCCAACCCAACAGAAACTTTCGGAAATACCTGTAGTGCACCTTTATAGCCACCCAGTTATGTTCTGACGTTTGGTGCACCCAAAGCATTCCTACGGTATCCGGGGGTTGCACAATCTCATGGTCTAAGGAAATGATACTTGACATTAGAAAAGCTTTAGCAAACGAACTACACGATCTTGTGCTACGCTTAAGATTGGGTCTTGTCCATCACATCATTCTCCTAATGATGTGATCCCGTTATCAATGACATCCAATGTCCATGGTCAAGAAACCATGACCATCTATTGATCAACGGGCTAGTCAACTAGAGGCTTACTAGGGGCATGTTGTGGTCTATGTATTCACACATGTATTACGGTTTCCGATTAATACAATTATAGCATGAACAATAGACAATTATCATGAACAAGGAAATACAATAATAACCATTTTATTATTGGCTCTAGGGCATATTTCCAACAGTCTCCCACTTGCACTAGAGTCAATAATCTAGTTCACATCACTATGTTATTGTAATGAATCCAACACCCATGGGGTTTGTTCATATCTCGCTTGTGAGAGAGGTTTATTAGTCAATGGGTATGAACCTTTCAGATCCATGTGTGCTTTGCAAATCTCTATGTCATCTTGTAGATGCAGCTACCACACACTACTTTGAGCTATTCCAAATAACTGCTCTACTATACGAATCCGGTTTACTACTCAGAGTCATCCGGATTAGTGTCAAAGTTTGCATCGATGTAACCCTTTACGACGAACTCTTTTACCACCTCCATAATCGAGAAAATTCCTTAGCCCACTAGTTACTAAGGATAAGTTCGACCGCTGTCATGTGATCCATTCCTGGATCACTCTTGTACCCCTTGACTGACTCATGACAAGGCACACTTCAGGTGCGGTACACAGCATAGCATACTGTAGAGCCTACGTCTAAAGTATAGGGGACGACCTTCGTCCTTTCTCTCTCTTCTGTCGTGGTCAGGTCTTGAGTCTTACTCAATACTTACACCTTGTAACACAGCCAAGAACTCCTTTGCTGATCTATTTTGAACTCCTTCAAAATCTTGTCACGGTATGTATTCATTTGAAAGTACTATTAAGCGTTTTTTGATCTATCCTTATAGATCTTGATGCTCAATGTTCAAGTAGCTTAATCCAGGTTTTCCATTGAAAAACACTTTTCAAATAACCCTGTATGCTTTACAAAAATTCTACATCATTTCTGATCAACAATATGTTAACAACATATACTCATCTCAAATTCTATAGTGCTCCCACTCACTTCTTTGGAAATACAAGTTTCTCATAAACTTTGTATAAACCCAAAATCTTTGATCACCTCATCAAAGCGTACATTCCAATTCCGAGATGCTTACTCCAGTCCTTAGAAGGATTGCTGGAGCTTTGCATACTTGTTAGCATCTTTCAGGATTGACAAAACCTTCTGGTTGTATCACATACAACCTCTCCTCAAGAAAAATGTCGAGGAAACAATATTTTGACATCCTTTCTACAAGATTTCATAAATAATGCAGTAACCGCTAACATAATTCCAACAGACTTTTAGCATCGCTACGAGTGAGAAAGTCTCATCGTAGTCAACTCCTTGAACTTGACGAAAACATCTTAACGACAAGTCGAGCTTTCTTAATGGTGACACTTACCATCATTGTCCGTGTTCCTTTTAAAATCCATCTGCACCCAACAGCCTTACGACCATCAAGTAGTTCTTTCAAAGTATATACTTTGTTTTATACATGGATCCTCTCTCGGATTTTATGGCCTCGAGCCATACGTCGGAATCCGGGCCCACCATCGCTTCTCCATAGCTCGCAGGTTCATTGTTGTGTAGCAACATGACTTCCAAGACAAGATTACGTACTACTCTGAAGTAGTACACATCCTTGTCGACCTATGAGATTTGGTAGTGACTTGATCCGAAGTTTCATGATCACTATCATAAACTTCCACTTCAATTGGTGTAGGTGCCACAGGAACAACTTCCTATGCCCTGCTACACACTAGTTGAAGTGACGATTCAGTAACCTCATCAAGTCTCCACCATCCTCCCACTCAATTCTTTCAAGAGAAACTTTTCCTCGAGAAAGGACCCGTTTCTAGAAACAATCACTTTTGCTTTCGGATCTGAAATAGGAGGTATACCCAACTATTTTTGGGTATTCTATGAAGATGCATTTATCTGCTTTGGGTTCGAGCTTATCAGCCTGAAACTTTTTCACATAAGCGTCGCAGGCCCAAACTTTTAAGAAACGACAGCTTAGGTTTCTCTAAACCATAGTTCATACGGTGTCGACTCAACAGAATTATGTGGTGCCCTATTTAAAGTGAATGCGATTGTCTCTAATGCCTAACCCATAAACGATAGTGGTAATTCAATAAGAGACATCATGGTATGCACCATATCCAATAGGGTGCAGTTATGATGTTCGGACACACCATCACACTATGGTGTTCCAGGCGGTATTAGTTGTGAAACAATTTCCACAATGTCTTAATTGTGTGCCAAACTCGTAACTCAGATATTCATCTCTATGATCATATCATAGACATTTTATCATCTTGTCACGACGATCTTCAACTTCACTCTGAAATTACTTGAACCTTTCAATAATTCAGACTTGTGTTTCATCAAGTAAATATACTCAGCATCTACTCAAATCATCTGTGAAGTAAGAATATAACAATATCCACTGCGTGCCTCAACTCATTGGACTGCACACATCAAAATGTATTACTTCCAACAAGTTGCTTTCTTGTTCCATCTTACTGAAAACGAGGCCTTTCAGTCATCTTGCCCATGTGGTATGATTTGCATGTCTCAAGTGATTCAAAATCAAGTGAGTCCAAACGATCCATCTATATGGAGTTTCTTCATGCATATCTACCAATAGACATGGTTCACATGTCTCAATCTTTTCAAAAAACGAGTGAGTCCAAAGATCCATCAACGTGGAGCTTCTTCATGCGTTTTATACCAACATGACTCAAATGGCAGTGCCACAAGTATGTGGTACTATCATTACTATCTTATATCTTTTGGCATGAGCATGTGTATCACTACGATCGAGATTCAATAAACCATTCATTTTAGGTGCAATACCATTGATGGTATTATTCAAATAAACAGAGTAACCATTATTCTCTTTAAATGAATAACCGTATTGCGATAAACATAATCCAATCATGTCTATGCAAACACCAAATAACACTTATTTAGGTTTAACACCAATATCGATGGTAGAGGGAGCATGCGATGCTTGATCACATCAACCTTGGAAACACTTCCAACACATATCGTCATCTCACCTTCAACTAGTCTCCGTTTATTCTGTAGCCTTTTATTTCGAGTTACTAACACTTAGCAACTTAACCGGTATTTTAATACCCTGGTGCTACTAGGAGTACTAGTAAAGTTCACATTATAATGTATATCCAATATACTTCTGTCGACCTTGCCAGCCTTCTCATCTACCGAGTATCTAGGGTAGTTCTGATTCAGTGACCGTTCCCCTCATTATAGAAGCACTTAGTCTCGGGTTTGGGTACAACCTTGGGTTTCTTCACTAGAGCAGCAACTGATTTGCCGTTTCATGAAGTATCCCTTCTTTCCCTTACCCTTCTTGAAACTAGTGGTTCAATCATCAACAATTGATGCTCCTACTTGATTTCTACTTTCGCGGTGTCAAACATCGCGAGTTGCTCAAGGATCATCATGTCTATCCCTGATATGTTATAGTTCATCACGAAGCTACAATAGCTTGGTGTCAGTGGCTATGGAGAACCATCACTATCTCATCTGGAAGATTAACTCCCACTCGATTCAAGCGATTGTACTACTCAGACAATATGAGCATATGCTCAACGATTGAGCTTTTCTCCCTTAGTTTGCAGGCTTAAGAAACTTGTCAGAGGTCTCATACCTCTTGACGTGGGCACTAGTCTGAAATTCCAATTTCAGTCTTTGGAACATCTCATATGTTCTGCGACGTTTCAAAACCGTCTTTGGTGCCACAATTCTAAACCGTTAGTATTACACACTGAACTATCACGTAGTCATCAAGACGTGTATGTCAGATGTTTCCCAACATCCACAGACGATGCTCGAGGTTCAACACAATGAGCGGTGCATTAAGGACATAACCATTCTGTGCAGCAATGAGGACAATCCTCAGTTCACGGACCCAGTCCGCATAATTGCCACTGTCAACTCTCAACTAAATTTTCTCTAGGAACATATCTAAAACAGTAGAACCAAAGCGTGAGCTACGACATAATTTGCAAAGACCTTTTGACTATGTTCATGATAATTAAGTTCATCTAATCAAATTATTCAATGAACTCCCACTTAGATAGACATCCCTCTAGTCATCTAAGTGATACATGATCCGAGTCAACTAGGCCGTGTCCGATCATCACGTGAGACGGACTAGTCATCATCGGTGAACATCTTCATGTTGATCGTATCCACTATACGACTCATGTTCGACCTTTCGGTCTTCCGTGTTCCGAGGCCATGTCTGTACATGCTAGGCTCGTCAAGTTAACCTAAGTGTATTGCGTGTGTAAATCTGGCTTACACCCGTTGTATGCGAACGTTAGAACCTATCACACCCGATCATCACGTGGTGCTTCGGAACAACGGACCTTAGCAACGGTGCACAGTTAGGGGGAACACAATTCTTGATATTTTAATGAGGGATCATCTTATTTATGCTACCGTCGTTCTAAGCAAATAATATTTAAAAACATGACAAACATCACATGCAAATCATAAAGTGACATGATATGGCCAATATCATCTTGTGCCTTTGATCTCCATCTTCGAGGCGCGGCACGAACACCATCGTCACCGGCATGACACCATGATCTCCATCATCGTGTCTTCATGAAGTTTCCTCGCCAACTATTACTTCTACCACTATTGCTAACGGTTAGCAATAATGTAAAGTAATTACATGGCGTTTTCATTGACACGCAGGTCATAAATAAATTAAGACAACTCTTATGACTCCTGCCGGTTGTCATACTCATCGACATGCAAGTCGTGATTCCTATTACAAGAACATGATCAATCTCATACATCACATATATCATTCATCACATCCTTTTGGCCATATCACATCACATAGCAAACCCTGCAAAAACAAGTTAGATGTCCTCTAATTGTTGTTGCATGTTTTACGTGGCTGCTATGGGTTTCTAGCAAGAATGTTTCTTACCTATGCAAAACCACAACGGTGATATGCCAATTGCTATTTACCCCTCATAAGGACCCTTTTCATCGAATCCGATCTGACTAAAGTGGGAGAGACAGATAACCGCCAGCCACCTTATGCATCAAGTGCATGTTAGTCGGTGGAACCAGTCTCACGTAAGCGTACATGTAAGGTCGGTCCGGGCCACTTCATCCCACAATGCCGCCGGATCAAGATAAGACTAGTAACGGTAAGCAAATTAAACAAATCATCGCCCACAACTGCTTTGTGTTCTACTCGTGCATAGAATCTACGCATAGACCTAGCTCATGATGCCACTGTTGGGTAACGTAGCAATAATTCAAAATTTTCCTACGTGTCACCAAGATCAATCTAGGAGATACTAGCAACGAGAGAGAGAGAGAGAGGGAGTGCATCTTCATACCCTTGAAGATTGCTAAGCGGAAGCGTTCAAGAGAACGGGGTTGATGGAGTCGTACTCGTCGTGATCCAAATCATCGATGATCCTAGCGCCGAACGGACGACATCTCCGCGTTCAACACACGTACGGAACGGAGACGTCTCCCGTGCCTTGATCCAGCAAGGAGGAGGGAGAGGTTGAGGAAGAAGCTCCAACAGCAGCACGACGGCGTGGTGGTGATGGAGTGGCAGTTCTCCGGCAGGGCTTCGCCAAGCTCACGCGAAGGAGGAGAGGTGTTGGGGAGGGGAGGGGCTGCGCCTTGGATGTGCTATGCAGCCCTTCCCTTGCCCCTCTATTTATAGGGGAAGGAGGAATGGGGCCGGCCCCCTCTAGATGAGATCTAGAGGGGGGGGGGCAAGGGGGAGGGGGCTTGCCCCCCAAGCCAAGGGGGGGGGGCGCCCCTTTAGGGTTTCCCCCAACCCTAGGCGCATGGGCCCTTGGGGGGGTTGGCGCCCCAGCCCACTTGGGGCTGGTTCCCTTCCCCTTACAGCCCATAAGGCCCTCCGGGAGAGGTGGCCCCTCCCGGTGGACCCCCGAAACCCCTCCGGTGGCCCCGGTACAATACCGTTATGCCCCGAACCTTTCCGGTGACAGTATGACAACTTCCCACATATAAATCTTCACCTTCAGACCATTCCGGAACTCCTCGTGATGTCCGGGATCTCATCCAGGACTCCGAACAACATTCGGTAATCACATACAAGTCTTCCTAATAACCCTAGCGTCATCGAACCTTAAGTGTGTAGACCCTACGGGTTCGGGAACCATGCAGACATGACTGAGACAACTCTCCGGCCAATAACCAACAGCGGGATCTGGATACCCATGTTGACTCCCACATGTTCCACGATGATCTCATCGGATGAACCACGATGTCGAGGATTTAAGCAATCCCGTATTCAATTCCCTTTGTTAATCGGTACGTTACTTGCCCGAGATTCGATCGTCGGTATCCCAATACCTCGTTCAATCTCGTTACCGGGCAAGTCACTTTACTCGTTCCGTAATGCATGATCACGTGACCAACTACTTAGTCACAATGAGCTCATTATGATGATGCATTACCGAGTGGGCCCAGAGATACCTCTCCGTCATACGGAGTGACAAATCCCAGTCTCGATTCGTGCCAACCCAACAGAAACTTTCGGTAATACCTGTAGTGCACCTTTATAGCCACCCAGTTACGTTGTGACGTTTGGTGCACCCAAAGCATTCCTACGGTATCCGGGGGTTGCACAATCTCATGGTCTAAGGAAATGATACTTGACATTAAAAAAGCTTTAGCAAACGAACTACACGATCTTGTGCTATGCTTAAGATTGGGTCTTGTCCATCACATCATTCTCCTAATGATGTGGTCCTGTTATCAATGACATCCAATGTCCATGGTCAGGAAACCATGACCATCTATTGATCAACGAGCTAGTCAACTAGAGGCTTACTAGTCGTCAACCCGTGCATCGGCACGGGCTAGTGATCTACACATTTGTAAAATTATTATATAAATCTTGTATCTAAAGAAAACCTTTGGATATAATTTGGCAATAGAAACTTACATATTCCCATATCAAGGTTTGATCCAAGAAAATGATTAGTACAATATAACTGTATGTATGAACACTTTCATCCACACATTGTAATAGTGCAGTATATAAGAAAGCTTATATTTATATTTGTGTGGCCCAAAAATTTCGAAGTTTGGCTCATAGACACTCCAACCAAATTAATTTAAGGAGGGTTCATATTCAAATAAAAAGGACAACAACCAATAGAATTTACCACTTAATTTTGATTCATATTTCTGTTGTGATAACCAAAAACATGTTTGACGAATTGGATTTTGTAGTTGGAAATTTTTTTGTGTTAAACTACAAAAGTCAAATCAAATTGTACTACAAAAATAGACACAAATATTTACAATCAATGACTTTTCTACACAAAGTAAACTACTACTGAATAAGAAATTCAAGATCCATGTTATGTTAGTTATCACTACTGTTCTCGCCCTCTGTATGGAACTTAAGCTAATATTCAATCGATCCTTATGACAATTATTTCACCCTTGAGATCTAATTGAACATTCTTTCAAATGAACCGTTCTATTTGCATAAGGATAAAAATACATTGTTTTTTTAAAGAAATTATTGTTAGCTCTTATAAAGCAAATGCATACTAAGCTTTCATTCCTAGTTGACTTCATCCTAACAGATGTACGGGAAAACATTCATGTTATTTAAGCTAGCTAATGTTAGTCCCAACCCTTTTCGCAAAAATAAATTAGCTTAAACCTGATGAATTAAAATTTTTATGAGATATATTGTTCCTTTTACCGTACAAATAAAACAAACACTTCGCGATTGGGGTTTTCTATTTTACTTGGACAGCAATATATTAGGTTTGCCCTACATCTAGTACTATTTTTATGCTCCATTACAGACTACTAATTATGTAAAGCAATAAATCTCTAGTAAAGTAAAAATATATCATGGAAAATAGATGCATGTAGCATGACTACATGATTTTGCAAACAAACCACTGGATTTGAGTACCGCTACTTCTCGATCGGATCACCAAATAGCCACTTTTTTAGTATGACTGTTGCTACTCAAGTAATTCTTCTAGTCTACAAAGGATTACACATTTTTCCTAGCCAATGTTAGAGCTGAATAATTTGAAAATATACTAATTTTCCCCAATACAAATTAATACTACCATTTGTCATACGAAGCAATGAAAGGGGACATGTGTTCAGAGCCATTCAGTGAAGGCTTCAGCTTCGGCATGGCAGACAAAACCTGTAAGAAGCAGCGACGTGAACCATCGGCATAACATCCACCACACGAACAGATCAATTCATGACTACCATTGTTGTGTGGGTGACGTCTTGGTTCAAAATGCTCCAATGGCTAGACGACCTCGTATGCTCCAGTCATCTTAAGTATCAACATGGCCAGTCATAAACACCAACTACAGAACCGATTTGATCGTCATCAAGGCCATTAGCAAATGTTGCATGCCAGACACCACGGACTTCTACTGGAGCACTTCGTTGCCATTTAGATCAGGCATCGTGGATGGAAACAGCTTGCAGTTTGCAGCATGATTAAAGGCGTTGTAAAAAGGAGCCAGTGTTGTACTGACAAAGGAGGCCGCAGTATTATGGGCTTGTTTGGTTGAAGGCCTGATAAAAAATTGCCTCGCCTGAAACTTGCCTGAGATTTGCCTGGATGATGTTTGGTTGGTATCCTCAGAAAATGGACCCTAGCCTGGCCTGGAACGTTGTTAGCCTGCTGAAGCACCAGGCACAAGCATTAGCCTGGCTCAGGCGCTGAGAAAAGGTTGCCTGGCTCATGCCTGGGTATTATTTAAGTGTTTCCTTGCATGTCGTTTGGTGAAAGGATGGGCCATCAATTATTTTATGGGCATCTAATAGCTAGCCAGGCCAGGATACGTATCAAACACATCAAACCCAGGCTAGCCTCACCAGGCAGATTCTCTTACCGTTTCAGGCAGATGCCAGGCTTCGATTTTATCCAGGCATGCAGCCCACGGATCGAACCAAACTGACCCTATATCCGTGGCAGGTGAGAAGATGGAACCACATCAGCATGGGAGGTACTTTGACGACCGCACAGTACAATTATTCTGATGTAGATTCTCCCTTCTGCAGCCTCAGAAACAATGGTGCTGTCCCTTCTGATTCAAGGTTGAAAATACCGTTGATGAACCCTCTTCTCTAATACATGTCCCGTGGTCTGCGCAACAGAATCAATCAACCAAGGTCGTTCTGTACGTGTGTTTTCAAATCATCATAATCAACTTTGTGCAAGCATCAATCAAGAAAAAATTGAACTTCAAGTTTCAGTACGTGCATGCTGTTGTTGTACAAAAGCACATGCTAGTAGTAATGCAAGAGCGGAAATCGGCTTGCTTCGTCGACTCTTGATTGTTGTCACCGAAAATACTCGATGGCATGAGGATGTACTAACTAACCGTATCCATCCGCTAATTGCATCCCTTAATCACAAAGTATCTTCAAAATAGGTTTGACCTGAAGAAAGAACATTAACCTAAGTTTGGACCTTGAAGGGGCAGGAGTTTGGTTGGAGCTAGAGGACGACCACCATCCCACATCATGACCTTAAGCTGGCGTCAGCCCATATAATCCAACTACAAAGACATAGCTTGAATTTATCCTACTGAAAGTTCTTGCCGCTGGATCCATCCTTCTTGACTATAGGCAGTGTCCTGATCGAGGTTGTTGCTGCTGGATCTGACCATGCGTCCAGCCTGCGGCGTTGGAATTTTGAGTAGCCAAGGAGGGCGTGGGTACACCCTACATCTTTACAAACCCTAGTTCCAGGTACGGCGGAGATTGTGGTGGCGACGCATACTGGATTGTAGTTTGGTTGGGATCTCCTGCTCTGCCACATCAACCAAGATGGATTGCTGCCAATGGCATCGTGGTTGGGACGTCCCCATGCATGGTTGGCTGGATTCTTTTTTGGATGGATTAATTATTTGAGATTATATTATAGAGGTATGGGAGAAGGATGAGGAGGAGGACCCGCACAATTGGGGAGGATGGGGAGGAGCAATGCAGAGGAAAGAGTCCTAGGAAGATGTTTCTCAAAATCTACATGTGGGACAGCGAGCTAGGACTCTTTGACGTACCTCCTTATCGGACGGCTGTAATTGCTAATCCGTAAATCTGATGGTCAATTTTTTTTTAGTTTTTTAGGATTAACGTGGAGTCTCTAATGATGCCTTCAATTAGTAAATATAAGATCCCGTGCATCTGCACGGGCTAGTCATTTTTCAGTCGTTTATCTATCAAATTCATGATATTATATAGCCATGCATATACACTTTTTTGATACATTATTTTACACAATATTGGTTATAGGTGAATTTAAGATAATGTATACACTTGATGAATATTAGAATGCCAAGACAGCCTAAGATAGAGTTATAGGTTTTGAATTTGATTATTTTTTATTTCCTATTTTGAACTTTGAGCTTAGATATATGGAAGGACAACATGAGAACATTCCCTTTTTCATTGGATGTCTTTGATCCCATATTGGAAGCATCTTTACCAGCTCCCAATCCTTCGTAACAAAAAGACAACTCTTATTTCCCCTTCTTCATCATGCCCAAGAATGGAGCAATGTAGGTAGAATTTTTCTGGAAAGCCCAATTTTTTTGTACCAATCAATGTAATGACACAACAATAGTACTAAATAATGTGACAGACTGGTAGATAGGTGGGCATCTTTATTTTAAAAACTATCCATAGGGTAGCTCTGTTTCGTCGACAATTATACGCAAGTAAGAGAAAATGTTTGCAGGGCTGAAACTAATAAAAAATATATACAAAATGCATGGATTTGTGCAATCTGAACAAAACAAATGCAATATAGAGTAGGCAGATTTACATGCTTGCTACTTCCTCTTGTTGCTCATTCTGATTAGAACCCCGAGCTTTGACAACTTTGTAATTCAATATGTTTTGTCAAACATTTAGACCTTTCGCCTTGAAAGACACATTACCTCAGAAAGTGGGAAGATTCTGAATTCATATCCTTGATCATGAGAAAATATATTTGATTGGACCTGAATGTGGACGTAGAAATGATGCATGCTTAATTGCAACACAACTATTACCTTTTTAATTCTAAAAGACCGCATATTGATTCTAAATTCATTGATAGAAATCTTATTCAGAAAGAAACGAATGTTTCAGCTAGTCCGATAAAAGTTTTAAGGACAAAATGGTAAACTTTTTATAGAACAGGCTTGTTATACACATAATTAAAGAGGAGATGTTAGTTTACCTGCAATTTTGTGATAAATGAGTGGCATGATTCGAAATAGTCACACTTAGTCACAGAGACACTATAATATTAGGACATGATCCACAACTATATCAGAAAAGAGAATAGGTTGTACCACGAATATTTGTAACATGTGATTTCCTCATATATTCATAATTCTGTTATCAAAGGATCAACATACTTTTCTGCATTCTGAATGAAACCTGGAGGCTCTTCTTCTAGTATTCACACCGAGACATGACATAATATTTCATCATACAAAGTTCCATCTTGACATAGAAACTAAATCAACCTGGCATGGTAAACTGTACAAATAAAATTAACTACCTTAAATATAGTGTCTAATCACCAGATAATAAATGGCTCCACTGCTAGGATAATTCTGCTAGTGTAACTATAACAGTTAGGATAATCACCATAGTGCTTTTTAATTTAAACAAATAACAACAAGGAATCCGTACATAATCCCGAATCTGGTGTGCAATAAGATTTCTCTGTAAGTACCCAACATTCAGAAGTGGAAAAAACTCTTAGCCAAACAATGTAAGCATGAGAAATCACACATAAACTGTTATTCCTATTGGTTGAATCTAGTCTTATTTGTCATCTTATGATCTAGTATATGTGGACAACGTTTTCAACTGCAGTATAGTTTCTCATTGCTCTATAGGTCAAAGCAGCCAAACCAGCGTATCACGACGCTCTTCGATACAACTTTCTCTCCATGTATGTCAAGGTCAAAGCTGGTGAGGTCATTATCATGCTGGGAAATCCACTGTATAAGATAACCGTAAATGAAAGTACATGAGAATTCTTGATCAAAATCATACCAAGTTTCCAGGAGAATTTACCATGCGCACGTAGATTGTATACCATGCATATATATACATTATTAGTAGAAAGATATTGTTTGCAGCAACCAGTTACCCACCAGAGGATCCTAGTTCGCTAATCACGATTCATTGCCTTGCCTACATAAGTACTTTCTCAAGTGGGGCAGCAATGACGACAACGAAGCAAGCTCTGGCAGTTCCTCTGTGATATAATTCTGTAGAAAGCAAACTCCATCTATATTAATCAATCAGCAATGCGTCAATACACAATAGCTAGCCCAACCACAAAAAATACAAAAACAAACACAATAGCTAGCTAGCTAACCATAAGGTTGATCAATTCTGGCTAGAGACAACACACAACGCACGCACGCTGAATCATTGGATTGATTACAGGCTTTAGTACTACTGGGAGATGTACATGTACAAAGTACGGACGCCGGCATCCAACAAACACCACTACAGACTATACATATATGCATATGCATCCATTACATGCATGATGTTTATTATATTGACATAAATCTGAGCTCGTCATCTGCGATGCGAACTGCTCATCATCTGAGTTTGTCATCTGCGATGGGAATATACACTCATCCTATGATGCGGCGATGGGGCTGCCCCTGCTTGAACGGCAGCAGCCACCGGGTCGGGGCGCACTTGAAGGTAGCGAGGTATGACGATCGACAGCACTGGCGGCCAAGCACTGTCCTATCAGACCACCCTCAGCGTCACGAATGAGTTGATGGCGGCGGCGGGGGCATCGTGGGTTTTCTGGGATATCGCTGCGTATAGATCCAGATTCCAGAAAATCAGGAAAACGTGGTTTTTTTTTGAGCATCAGTACAGACACAAGCGCTCATATACACGCGCATACACTCACCCCTATGAACGCACAGCACCTCGTCGTCGACGGGAACGTCTCCTCCCACTGAAAGCGCATCGCCAGAAATCCTGAAATAAATCCAGAAATAATGCGAGCACCAGGATTTAAACCCTGGTGGGTTGGGGATACCACTGTCCACCTAACCAACTCAACCACAGGTTGATTCGCGAGAACGTGGTTTGTTAGCGTTCATATCTCTACTTCTTAATGAAGGAGTACGTGCGTCGTTTTCCACCCATCCCATCGAAGGAAATCCCACCCATATCGATTGGGAAATCAGTCCTCCGGTTTTTATCAAAAAAAGAAAACCACCTCCCATTTGCTCACCTTCTCTGTTTTTTCCCACGGTAAGGAAAAGCAAAAAAAAAGGAGGCGCATGCGCTTTTGCACGTGGATAGGAAGGTACTCCCTCTGTTTCCTATTTGTGTGCAATTTGTTTCCTTTTTCTCATATATAGTCTGCGATCCGCCCGTAGATCTTTTCCAACTATATGCTTCTGATCTACCGCACCGCATTCAACGCTAGCCTTCCTATTTGTCAACTTCTTTCCTTACTCTTCACTTCTTGATCCCCATCGTCCCTGGTCTTCTCCGGCCACCATGAAATCGACATAGTTGTCATCGACCATGTTCGGACGATCGTGCCCGCGCCCGATGTCTTGGCCGAGTCCGGCATGAGAGAGACGACATCATCCTTGCCGAGTCAGGCGAAGTTCATGATCCCCGTCCGGCACCGCACCCTTCCATCTTCTTGATGGTCGAAGACAGAAGTGTCGTACGTCCTCGTGCAAGGCATGCCTGCGGCCTGTGAATCCAAGGTGTGTGTGCCCCGCTCAGCCTCGTGCGCGTGACCACCATAGTTGATGGGTCAAACGTCATGCACCGGCACGGTTATAGCAGGACGAGGACAGCGGCCAGGAGGACGACGGGAAGTTCGTGGCGCGCATTGGAGATATCGCCGTGTTGTTTTGTATGTGTTAGGCCATGGCATGGAGTGAAGTGGAACAGTTCGGCACAATTTTTTCCAAGTGGTGAGGATGCCCGGAAGGCCCCTCATCGCCGGCGGATGACCTCCTCCACGTCAATGGCGCCGGAGCCCCTTTTTCAAGTGGTGAGGATGCCCGGAAGGCCCCTCATCGACGGCGGATGACCTCCTCCATGTCAATGGCGCCGGAGCTTCTTCGCCAACCGTACAGCCACACCGTCGATCTCCTCCGCCATGTGGTTGATTTTCTACTAATCTTTCTAGACTAACTACAGACCATTTGGTTGTATCAGGGTGGGTATTGATATTTTGGACAATGTGAAGGTCGGTAGGTGGTTGGACCGGCAGGCATTTGCCATGGTGTTTCCAGCGGAGATCTCAGGTTCAAGCCCAACGGAAGTGCAAAATTTTGGTAAGATAATCGTCTTTTGGGTTCCTGCTTGTTGCTATCTTTTTTATGGACACATTTGAGAGTTGTCTCAGTCCATAGGAAATTACTGTTTTTCATAGTGTCAGATCTCATTCCTATTACACAATAAAATGGGCAAGGCATGTTTGGTAACCGTGCTTTATTTTATATGCTCGTGTTTGATTACTTGAGGACATATATGCATACTACAGAGCAATGCCATGCGTTTGACCTCTGGGTATTATTGATAAAGCACTTTTTAATAATACTGAAACTAAAACTCAGTCGCTAAAACATGTAATCATTCAGCTTCTTTGCAGCTACATCTATGACCACCATGCTACACATCAAAGTGATAAACTTCCTATTTAACCACTACCGTTGACGACTTTAAGTTCAGTGTAGGGAAAATGGATGAAGTCTCCTAATGGTGATAGTGGTGCAGGCAACATTTTCTACAGACTTTAAAGTTCAAAATGGACACCTTAATATGTGCGGATTATCAGGTTCTTGTAGTTTGTCTCCACGTCGGTTGCGCGCAAGGAGTATTTTTTTTGTCTTATGTATTAATCTATAATTTGCTTTTCTCCAATGTACAATTTCTCAAGTTCAACAAGAGTGTGGTTAGTGCCTTTTTTCCATTCTATCAAAAAACGGATTGGGTTCTACTATAGAAAGCGGTAACGGAACAAAACAAGAAAAGATCAACCGGGTTAGTTCCTTTTCTTGCTTAGATTTATCGTTGAAGTCAAATTAGTATTTAAGTAAGGAAAGTCAAACTTTTGTCCGTACTGATTTTTTTTCTGGTTCGCAGGAGAGAGGGAGGAATTGGCCAGCATGGGGTCATGAGTGGTACAAATAGGAAGATGCATGCCCATCGGTTCTGTTGGTTCAGTTTACTTTGGATTTTCAGTTCTTTTCACCTCATAATTACTCCTTACATTGTGAAATTTTTGTGAGATTACAACAAATACACCTTACATCGTGAAATTTTTGTAAAAAAAATGCACCTTAGATAAAGGAACGGAGGGAGTATCTTTTATTTCTGTGGTAGTGCAGTTAAGCTTGTTTATCTTTTATTCCATCCCACTAGAGGCCTCTTGTGCACCTTGATTTAGTTCTGGTGTTTATTTGGTGCCAATGTCGTAGGACAATACATTCATGCATGGATTTATTCCAGCATTCAAATTTCAAGATCTTTGTGCCACTGGTTCGCTGCATTCACCTTAATGAAGGTAATAAACTCTTACTGAGGAACATGCATAATGATGGAGGAACGGACGTCAAAGTTAAAGGAGCATATTATTCAGCTTCAGGGGTTTTGGACATATGGCTTCTAATTCCATCAGCCAAGAACTTAATTCATATTCTAAAAATTGAAGGGGAGGAAGAGGAATATTGTCGGTCATGTCCGGAAACAATGTTCTTTTTCTTATTTCGGTTGATCCGTTTCTTTTGTGTATCATCAATTGAGTATTTGAGTTGGAACATAAGTATATTAGTTTCTTAGAATTTGCACATATGCTTTATCCAGTTGTCAATGTTATGTACAAACATATATTTATATTTGGACTATAGATTCTTTATACTTATTGCCGTACCTCGTGTTTTCTACTAAGTGTGGTACCTCTTGAAGGAGGGAAAAAAGCCAGGAATCACTGCTGATTAAGGTGCGGAAGTTGGTGGACACGTACAAGGACGAGGATGTGAGCATCACAGTGATGGGGCACAACCTTTGGGTGGCATTGGCAACCCTAAGCGTGTTCTACATCGCCGAGAATGCTCAGTCACGGCGTTCGCGCGTGGGAGCAGCCGACTTCAAGAAGCGATTCGACGTCGCCATGGCCTTCACGGTCGCAACGCCTGAGAGATCGTTCCCTGGCACTCGGCGCTGTTGTACCATGACATGGGCTCTGAGCTGGCTATTGACATCGGCACGTCGCAATACCTGATGCCTGAGGACGTCGCCGCCCGGTTCGTAATTGTTGACGGGTCGCCGCAAGGTGAGTTGAAGCAATCTCATACGCCATAGCTGATGCGCCCAACTTCCTATCATGGGTGCTAGCCGTAAAGTCGAATGCATATATTGGTGAGCTCTATGATCCAAACACCGAGAAGATAGTAGATGCAATTTTTTATTCTTAGCGGGCAAGTTGTTTTTAACTTTTTAAAAAGTAAGGTCGTGTAGGCGCATGGAGATCTCCATTTTGGTCATTTTCTACTCAATTGTAGAGTTTTATTGCAGTATCATAAATTTCCATATCTCAGTAGTGCATGTTTTTTAAAATTAATAGTAAGTGCATGTCAGTACCTCCAAAAGGAAAAATTTCAAGAAAATTATTCTGTCCTGATGGTAATCATTTTCATACAAACTACCATGGTTTCTTGTCCTTTTGGTTTTGCATGGTGTCCATCCCAGAACCTCTATGGAATAATGAACGTTGTTGAATTCCTACAGTTTTCTTATTATTTTGAAGCTTTAATTGTTGATTCCTTTAGGTTAACAGTATGCTCGAGATGAAACTTTTCGTGGAGATACATTTTTGATATACAACTTTACTTGATTCTTAATCCATGTGGTAATGTCATTAGCATACATGATACTTTATGCATACCATACACCGTTCTCTCACAACAATTGATTAGTTTCTAAATTCTAATCATCTTTTGGTTCAGGTTATATAATTACATGATGACGTAGGACCGAGCCATCCTTAGAAAAATTGTATAGAACTGGAAAAGTAGTAACAACATATCTTGTTCAAGTGCCAAATCAGCATTGGACGCGCTGACTCATGTATGGCATCCGCCCATGTTCCTTATTGAACCGATGATAATTAGGACGCGCTGGCTCATGTAGAGTTTTATTGCAGTATCATAAATTTCCATATCTCAGTAGTGCATGTTTTTTTAAATTAATAGTAAGTGCATGTCAGTACCTCCAAAAGGAAAAATTTCAAGAAAATTGTTCTTTCCTGATGGTAATCATTTTCATACAAACTACCATGGTTTCTTGTCCTTTTGGTTTTGCATGGTGTCCATCCCAGAACCTCTATGGAATAATGAACATTGTTGAGTTCCTACAGTTTTCTTATTATTTTGAAGCTTTAATTGTTGATTCCTTTAGGTTAACAGTATGCTCGAGATGAAACTTTTCGTGGAGATATATTTTTGATATACAACTTTACTTGATTCTTAATCCATGTGGTAATGTCATTAGCATACATGATACTTTATGCATACCATACACCGTTCTCTCACAACAATTGATTAGTTTCTAAATTCTAATCATCTTTTGGTTCAGGTTATAGAATTACATGATGATGTAGGACCGAGCCATCCTTAGAAAAATTGTATAGAACTGGAAAAGTAGTAACAACATATCTTGTTCAAGTGCCAAATTAGCATTGGACGTGCTGACTCATGTATGGCATCCGCCCATGTTCCTTATTGAACCGTTGATAATTAGGACTCCTATGATAATTAGGAGATGTCTGGTACAATTTTTGTCCATGTGTTGTAGTTAATTTATCAGTTTTGCTAAAGCACATCTAGATGTATCATAAATATTGCATATCTAAGTCCTATGTCATTGATCTTACGTTGAGATTCGTGTGAATATTTTCTTTTTCTTTTTTCTCTCTTTATGCTTAATTCACTCATTTAGATGTGCAATAACTAGAGCCCATCTAGATGAGCCCAAGACACATCATCATAGTTCAATGTGTGTAGCACAATAAAACAGAAGAAATTTAACTAAGAGGACTATGTCGACGATTAAAAAGAATTCATCGACAAGGGTCCCAAGGCGTTGTGGTGCGAATGTGCCAAAAATCCACCAAGTATTAAATGTATGCAATGAGAAAAAATAAATTAAAAGGCCCGTAGCAACACACGGACATTCTACTAGTTCTCTGTTAGCTGAGCTATGGATAGATTTTTTTTTGCAGGGAGCGAGATATGGTTTTTTCTTTTGCAAGGTACAACAGTGATAAGATTGACACGGGACTTATTTTCTTTTCAGTTTTTATTACAAGAGGGGGAAAATGTCCAGAATTTATCATTAGATCTACGCCGTAATAATTCGGCCGCACCAAATGAACGGCTCATAAATTCTAATTAACATGATAATTTCTTGGGAATTTGTAATTAGTATAGGTATAAATATAAATATAAATAAGATACAGGCATGACATCGTCTTATTTGGTTCATGTACGGACATGTAATCCGGACATAGGTTATGTATGCAGCTAGCTTAATTAGGTATTTATATATTTATATACTAATCTACCCATGATGCAACAGAGAAAATGCAAATTACGTACCTTTGCCCATAAAGCAATGTCTCCTATGGATGCATGTGTTTATTTTCTTGCTGGCTGACTAGTGTGTATGTCTACGTATTTTAGCATTGCCTGGGGTAGCATGGGGCAGAATCGATCAAGTGTTGATGGGCAAGCAAGAGGTTAGACATGTACTGCAGGTGGATCGATCTGAGAAAATTAGGTTGATTCGGTGCTTCGTCGTGGCCGCTGGGTTGCTATGGGATAGGGAGATTGACGTGGGCTATGGTAGACCCGAGGAGGAGGGGCTAGAGCAGAGGAGAGAGGACACGCTGAAGGAAATATGCCCTAGAGGCAATAATAAAGTTATTATTTATTTCCTTATATCATGATAAATGTTTATTATTCATGTTAGAATTGTATTAACCAGAAACATAATACATGTGTGAATACATAGACAAATAGAGTGTCACTAGTATGCCTCTACTTGACTAGCTCGTTAATCGAAGATGGTTATGTTTCCTAACCATAAACAAAAGAGTTGTTATTTGATTAACGGGATCACATCATTAGGAGAATGATGTGATTGACATGACCCATTCCATTAGCTTAGCACCCGATCGTTTAGTATGTTGCTATTGCTTTCTTCATGACTTATACATGTTCCCATGACTATAAGATTATGCAACTCCCGTTTGCCGGAGGAACACTTTGTGTGCTACCAAACGTCACAACGTAACTGGGTGATTATAAAGGTGCTCTACAGGTGTCTCCAAAGGTACATGTTGGGTTGGCGTATTTCGAGATTAGGATTTGTCACTCCGATTGTCGGAGAGGTATCTCTGGGCCCTCTCGGTAATGCACATCACATAAGCCTTGCAAGCATTGCAACTAATGAGTTAGTTGTGAGATGATGTATTATGGAACGAGTAAAGAGACTTGCCGGTGACGAGATTGAACTAGGTATTGAGATACCGACGATCGAATCTCGGGCAAGTAACATACCGATGACAAAGGGAACAACGTATGTTGTTATGCGGTCTGACCGATAAAAGATCTTCGTAGAATATGTAGGAGCCAATATGAGCATCCAAGTTCCGCTATTGGTTATTGACCGAAGACGTGTCTCGGTCATGTCTACATTGTTCTCAAACCCGTAGGGTCCGCACGCTTAAGGTTTCGATGACAGTTATATTATGAGTTTATGCATTTTGATGTACCGAAGTTTGTTCGGAGTCCCGAATGTGATCACGGACATGACGAGGAGTCTCGAAATGGTCGAGACATAAAGATAGATATATTGGAAGCCTATATTTGGATATCGGAAGTGTTCCGGGTGAAATCGGGATTTTACCGGAGTACCGAGAGGTTACCGGAACCCCCCGGGAGGTATATGGGCCTTAGTGGGCTTTAGTGGAAGAGAGGAGAGGTGGCCAGGGCTGGGCCGCGCGCCCCTCCCCCCTAGTCCGAATAGGATAAGGAGAGGGGGGCGGCGCCCCCCCCCTTCCTTCTCTCTCTCCTCTTTCCCCCTCCCGAATCCTATTCCAACTAGAAAAGGGGGGAATCCTACTCCCGGTGGGAGTAGGACTCCTCCTGGCGCGCCCTCCTCCTGGCCAGCCACACCCCCCCTTTGATCCTTTATATACGGGGGCAGGGGCACCCCTAGACACACAAGTTGATCCACGTGATCATATTCTTAACCGTGTGCGGTGCCCCCTTCCACCATAGTCCTCGATAATATTGTAGCGGTGCTTAGGCGAAGCCCTGCGACGGTAGTACATCAAGATCGTCACCATGCCGTCATGCTGACGGAACTCTTCCCCGACACTTTGCTGGATCGGAGTCCGGGGATCGTCATCGAGCTGAACGTGTGCTAGAACTCGGAGGTGCCGTAGTTTCGGTGCTTGATCGGTCGGGCCTTGAAGACGTACGACTACATCAACCACGTTGTGCTAACGCTTCCGCTGTCGGTCTACAAGGGTACGTAGATCACACTCTCCCCTCTCGTTGCTATGCATCACCATGATCTTGCGTGTGCGTAGGAAATTTTTTGAAATTACTACGTTCCCCATCAGTGGTATCAGAGCCTAGGTTTTATGTGTTGATGTTATATGCACGAGTAGAACACAAGTGAGTTGTGGGCGATATAAGTCATACTGCTTACCAGCATGTCATACTTTGGTTCGGCGGTATTGTTGGACGAAGCGGCCCGGACCGACATTACGCGTACGCTTACGCGAGACCGGTTCTCCCGATGTGCTTTGCACAAAGGTGGCTAGCGGGTGACAATTTCTCCAACTTTAGTTGAACCGAGTGTGGCTATGCCCGGTCCTTGCGAAGGTTAAAACAGCACCAACTTGACAAACTATCATTGTGGTTTTGATGCGTAGGTAAGATTGGTTCTTGCTTAAGCCCATAGCAGCCACGTAAAACTTGCAAAAACAAAGTAGAGGACGTCTAACTTGTTTTTGCAGGGCATGTTGTGATGTGATATGGTCAAGCCATGATACTAAATTTTATTGTATGAGATGATCATGTTTTGTAACCGAGTTATCGGCAACTGGCAGGAGCCATATGGTTGTCGCTTTATTGTATGCAATGCAATCGCGCTGTAATGCTTTACTTTATCACTAAGCGGTAGCGATAGTCGTGGAAGCATAAGATTGGCGAGACGACAACGATGCTACGATGGAGATCAAGGTGTCGCGCCGGTGACGATGGTGATCACGACGGTGCTTTGAAGATGGAAGATCACAAGCACAAGATGATGATGGCCATATCATATCACTTATATTGATTGCATGTGATGTTTATATTTTATGCATCTTATCTTGCTTTGATTGACGGTAGCATTATAAGATGATCTCTCACTAATTATCAAGAAGTGTTCTCCCTGAGTATGCACCGTTGCGAAAGTTCTTCGTGCTGAGACACCACGTGATGATCCGGTGTGACAGGCTCTACGTTCAAATACAACGGGTGCAAAACAGTTGCACACGCAGAATACTCAGGTTATACTTGACGAGCCAAGCATATACAGATATGGCCTCGGAACATGGAGACCAAAAGGTCGAGCGTGAATCATATAGCAGATATGATCAACACAGCGATGTTCACCAATGAAACTACTCCATCTCACGTGATGATCGGACATGGTTTAGTTGATTTGGATCACGTAATCACTTAGAGGATTAGAGGGATGTCTATCTAAGTGGGAGTTCTTAAGTAATATGATTAATTGAACTTAAATTTATCATAAACTTAGTCCTGGTAGTATTTTGCAAATTATGTTGTAGATCAATAGCTCGCGTTGTTGCTTCCCTGTGTTTACTTTGATATGTTCCTAGAGAAAGATGTTAGTAGCAATGATGCGGATTGGATCCGTGATATGAGGTTTATCCTCATTGCTGCACAGAAGAATTATGTCCTTGATGCACCGCTAGGTGACGGACCTATTGCAGGAGCAGATGCAGACGTTATGAACGTTTGGCTAGCTCAATATGATGACTGCTTGATAGTTTAGTGCACCATGCTTAATGGCTTAGAATCGGGACTTCAAAGACGTTTTGAACGTCATGGAGCATATGAGATGTTCCAGGAGTTGAAGTTAATATTTCAAGAAAATACCCGAGTTGAGAGATATGAAGTCTCCAACAAGTTCTATAGCTCAAAGATGGAGGAGAATCGCTCAACTAGTGAGCATGTGCTCAGATTGTCTGAGTACTACAATCGCTTGAATCAAGTGGGAGTTAATCTTCCAGATAAGATAGTGATTGACAGAATTCTCTAGTCACCATCACCAAGTTAGTAGAACTTCGTGATGAACTATGATATGCAAGGGATAACGGAAACGATTCCCAAGCTCTTCGTAATGCGGAAATTGACGAAGGTAGAAATCGAGAAAAACATCAAGTGTTGATGGTAGACAAGACCACTACTTTCAAGAAAAGGGCAGAGGGAAGAAGGGGAACTTCAAGAAGAACAGCAAGCAAGTTGCTGCTCAAGTGAAGAAGCCCAAGTCTGGTCCTAAGCCTGAAACTAAGTGTTTCTACTGCAAAGGGACTGGTTACTGTAAGCGGAACTACCCCAAGTGATTGGCAGATAAGAAGGATGGCAAAGTGAACATAAGTATATTTGATATACATGTTATTGATGTGTACTTTACTAGTGTTTATAGCAACCCCTTAGTATTTGATACTAGTTCAGTTGCTAAGATTAGTAACTCGAAACGGGAGTTGCAGAATAAACAGAGACTAGTTAAGGGTGAAGTGACGATGTGTGTTGGAAGTGGTTCCAAGATTGATATGATCATCATCGCACACTCCCTATACTTTCAGGATTAGTGTTGAACCTGAATAAGTGTTATTTGGTGTTTGCGTTGAGCATGAATATGATTTGATCATGTTTATTGTAATACGATTATTCATTTAAGTAAGAGAATAAATTGTTGTTCTGTTTACATGAATAAAACCTTATATGGTTACACACCCAATGAAAATAGTTCGTTGGATCTCGATAGTAGTGACACACATATTCATAGTGTTGAAGCCAAAAGATGCAGAGTTGATAATGATAGTGCAACTTATTTGTGGCACTGCCGTTTGGGTCATATCGGTATAAAGCGCATGAAGAAACTCCATACTGATGGGCTTTTGGAACCACTTGATTATGAATCACTTGGTACTTGCGAACCGTGCCTTATGGGTAAGATGCCAAAAACACCGTTCTCTGGTACTATGGAGAGAGCAACAGATTTGTTGGAAATCATACATACAGATGTATGTGGTCCGATGAATGTTGAGGCTCGTGGCGGATATCGTTATTTTCTCACCTTCACAGATGACTTAAACAGATATGGGTATATCTACTTAATGAAACACAAGTCTGAAATATTTGAAAAGTTCAAAGAATTTCAGAGTAAAGTGGAGAATCATCGTAACAAGAAAATAAAAGTTTCTACGATATGATCGCAGAGGTAAAATATTTGAGTTACGAGTCTGGCCTTCAGTTAAAACAATGTGAAATAGTTTCACTACTCACGCCACCTGGAACACCACAGCATAATGGTGTGTCCGAACATCATAACCGTACTTTATTAGATATGGTGCGATCTATGATGTCTCTTACCGATCTACCATTATTGTTTTGGGGTTATGCATTAAAGACAGCTGCATTCACATTTAAAAGGGCACCATCTAAGTCCGTTGAGGCGACACAATCTGAACTGTGGTTTGGCAAGAAACCAAAGTTGTCGTTTCTTAAAGTTTGGGATTGTGATGCTTATATGAAAAAGTTTCATCCTGATAAGCTCAAACCCAAATCGGAGAAATATGTCTTTATAGGATACCCAAAGGAGACTATTGGGTACACCTTCTATCACAGATCCGAAGGCAAGACATTCGTTGCTAAGAATGTATCCTTTCTAGAGAAGGAGTTTCTCTCGAAAGAAGTGAGTGGGAGGAAAGTAGAACTTGACGAGGTAACTGTACCTACTCCCTTATTGGAAAATAGTACATCACAGAAACCTGTTTCTGTGACACCTACACCAATTAGTGAGGAAGCTAATGATAATGATCATGAAACTTCAGAACAAGATACTACTAAACCTCGTAGATCAACCAGAGTGAGATCCGCGCCAGAGTGGTACGATAATCCTGTTCTGGAAGTCATGCTACTAGATCATGATGAACCTACGAACTATGAAGAAGCGATGGTGAGCCCAGATTCCGCAAAATGGCTTGAAGCCATGAAATCTGAGATGGGATCCATGTATGAGAACAAAGTATGGACTTTGGTTGACTTGCCCAATGATTGGCAAGCAATTGAGAATAAATGGATCTTCAAGAGGAAGACAGACGCTGATAGTAGTGTTACTATCTACAAAGCTAGAATTGTCGCAAAAAGGTTTTCGACAAGTTCAAGGTGTTGACTATGATGAGAGTTTCTCACTCGTATCTATGCTTAAGTCTCTCCGAATCGTGTTAGCAATTGCCGCATTTTATGAAATCCAGCAAATGGATGTCAAAACTGCATTCCTGAATGGATTTCTGGAAGAAGAGTTGTATATGATGCAGCCGGAAGGTTTTGTCGATCCAAAAGGAGCTAACAAAGTGTGCAAGCTCCAGTGATCCATTTATGGACTGGTGCAAGCCTCTCGGAGTTGGAATAAACGCTTTGATAGTATGATCAAAGCATATAGTTTTATACAGACTTGCAGTGAAGCCTGTATTTACAAGAAAGTGAGTGGGAGCACTACAACATTTCTGATAAGTATATGTGAATGACATATTGTTGATCGGAAATAATGTAGAATTATTCTGCAAAGCATAAAGGAGTATTTTTAAAGAAGTTTTTCAAAGAAAGACCTCGGTGAAGCTGCTTACATATTAAGCATCAAAATCTATAGAGATAGATCAAGACGCTTTGATAAGTTTTTTCAATGAGTACATACCTTGACAATATTTTGAAGTAGTTCAAAAATGGAACAGTCAAAGAAAGAGTTCTTGGCTGTGTTACAAGGTATGAAATTGAGTAAGACTCAAAGCCCGACCACGGCAGAAGATAGAAAGAGAATGAAAGTCATTCCCTATGCCTCAGCCATAGGTTCTATAAAGTATGCCATGATGTGTACCAGATCTATTGTATACCCTACACTGTGTTAAGCAAGGGAGTACAATAGTGATCTAAGAGTAGATCACTGGACATTGGTCAAAATTATCCTTAGTAGAATAAGGAAATATTTCTCGATTATGGAGGTGACAAAAGGTTCGTCGTAAAAAGTTACGTCGATGCAAGTTTTGACACAGATCTGGATGACTCTAAGTCTCGATCTAGATACATATTGAAAGTGGGAGCAATTAGCTAGAGTAGCTCCGTGCAGAGCATTGTAGACATAGAATTCGCAAAATACTTACGGATCTGTATGTGACAGACCCGTTGACTAAAATTATCTCACAAGCAAAACATGATCACACCTTAGTACTCTTTGGGTGTTAATCACATAAATGATGTGAACTAGATTATTGACTCTAGTAAACCCTTTGGGTATAGGTCACATGACGATGTGAACTATGGGTGTTAATCACATGGTGATGTGAACTCTTAGTGTTGAATCACATGGCGATGTGAACTAGATTACTGACTCTAGTGCAAGTGGGAGACTGAAGGAAATATGCCCTAGAGGCAATAATAAACTTATTATTTATTTCCTTATATCATGATAAATGTTTATTATTCATGCTAGAATTGTATTAACCAGAAACATAATACATGTGTGAATACATAGACAAACAGAGTGTTACTAGTATGCCTCTACTTGACTAGCTCGTTAATCGAAGATGGTTATGTTTCCTAACCATAAACAAAAGAGTTGTTATTTGATTAACGGGATCACATCACTAGGAGAATGATGTGATTGACATGACCCATTCCATTAGCTTAGCACCCGATCGTTTAGTATGTTGCTATTGCTTTCTTCATGACTTATACATGTTCCTATGACTATGAGATTATGCAACTCCCATTTGCCGGAGGAACACTTTGTGTGCTACCAAACGTCACAACGTAACTGGGTGATTATAAAGGTGCTCTACAGGTGTCTCCAAAGGTACATGTTGGGTTGGCGTATTTCGAGATTAGGATTTGTCACTCCGATTGTCGGAGAGGTATCTCTGGGCCCTCTCGGTATTGCACATCACATAAGCCTTGCAAGCATTGCAACTAATGAGTTAGTTGTGAGATGATGTATTACGGAATGAGTAAAGAGACTTGCCAGTAACGAGATTGAACTAGGTATTGGATACCGACGATCGAATCTCGGGCAAGTAACATACCGATGACAAAGGGAACAACGGATGTTGTTATGCGGTCTGATCGATAAAGATTTTCGTAGAATATGTAGGAGCCAATATGGGCATCCAGGTCCCGCTATTGGTTATTGACCGGAGATGTGTCTCGGTCATGTCTACATTGTTCTCGAACCGTAGGGTCCGCACGCTTAAGGTTTCGATGACAGTTATATTATGAGTTTATGCATTTTGATGTACCGAAGTTTGTTCGGAGTCCCGAATGTGATCACGGACATGACGAGGAGTCTCGAAATGGTCGAGACATAAATATTGATATATTGGAAGCCTATATTTGGATATCGGAAGTGTTCCGGGTGAAATCAGGATTTTACCGGAGTACCGGGAGGTTACCGGAACCCCCCGGGAGGTATATGGGCCTTAGTGGGCTTTAGTGGAAGAGAGGAGAGGTGGCCAGGGCTGGGCCGCGCGCCCCTCCCCCCTAGTCCGAATAGGATAAGGAGAGGGGGGCGGCGCCCCCCTTCCTTCTCTCTCTCCTCTTTCCCCCTCCCGAATCCTATTCCATCTAGGAAGGGGAGGGGGGAATCCTACTCCCGGTGGGAGTAGGACTCCTCCTGGCGCGCCCTCCTCCTGGCCGGCCGCACCCCCCTTTGATCCTTTATATACGGGGGCAGGGGGCACCCCTAGACACACAAGTTGATCCACGTGATCATATTCTTAACCGTGTGCGGTGCCCCCTTCCACCATAGTCCTCGATAATATTGTAGCGGTGCTTAGGCGAAGCCCTGCGACGGTAGTACATCAAGACCGTCACCACGCCGTCGTGCTGACGGAACTCTTCCCCGACACTTTGCTGGATCGGAGTCCGGGGATCATCATCGAGCTGAACGTGTGCTAGAACTCGGAGGTGCCGTAGTTTCGGTGCTTGATCGGTCGGGCCGTGAAGACGTACGACTACATCAACCGCGTTGTGCTAACGCTTCCGCTGTCGGTCTACAAGGGTACGTAGATCACACTCTCCCCTCTCGTTGCTATGCATCACCATGATCTTGCGTGTGCGTAGGAATTTTTTTGAAATTACTACGTTCCCCATCACACGCATCAAGCCATGAGGGAGCGATGGTGCATCTATAATTTTTCTTAGCCATGGTGCGTGTATAGTTTTTTAAAATTTTGGGTGGAATTGCACCGTATACTATGAGGACTCTACCACAGTTGCTTATTTTTATCTAAACCACAGTTTAATATCCGGATGCTACTTTACGTGGCTTATGAGAATCAACGTGCAGGCTCAGTTTTTTTTTGATGAGAATCAGGCCCAGATCTAATCTAATTAGTAAAAGAATATAAGATTTGGGTCTTAGATAAATGGGTTGATCTCCACCGTAATAATTCGGTCCCACTTAAGATGAACAGTTCTTAATTACTAATCAACGTGGTAATTTCTTGGGAGTCTGTAATTAGTATAGGTATAGACTAGGGACATGTTGTGGTTTATGTATTCACACATGTATTACAGTTTCCGGTTAATACAATTATAGCATGAACAATAGACAATTATCATGAACAAGGAAATACAATAATAACCATTTTATTATTGCCTCTAGGGCATATTTCAAACTATATGTTACTAGACTTCTTATGCTACCACTATTGGACCACCTACTGTTATGTATGGGTTGGTGTGATCTACTGATGCAATGTATGGGTTTTTGTGTGATCTTTTGATGCATATAATATGCTTTAGTGATTTTCTGGTGGCATGTATGGTTTACTGATTTTGTAATGTTTTTATGCGTTGAGTTATGAGCTGGTATATACCCAAATGGGTTGTAAAGTGGGCTAGTTTAGTTTGGTCTTGTATTAAAACCCAAAATGTCGTGGTGATCTCACGACAGATGCCATGAGATGGCTAAAGAGAGGGACAGGCAAGAGGCCACCGGTGGGCTCCAGAGGCGAGGTTGGTATGAGCGAGTGCAAGCCACAAGACGTACCCAGGTTCAGGGCTCTCCGAAGAGATAACACCCCTAGTCCTACCAAGTGTGGTTTATATGAAGTGGATACAAGCTTGCTCCTAGAGCTGTGATGCGAGCAAGACAAACTATTTTGTACATGGCAAAACAGGACTAACAATAATGTTACACGTCATGAAGCATAAGCAGGTGATATTTTAAAAATTATAAAAAGGTAGTTTGTGTAGCCTGCATACATAAATCTCTCTTAGCTCACCAGAGGAGCATGATGTTGGGGCCCAATCCAAAACACAGACAAGTTACAAATTTATACAACATGTTGTGTATAAGTAAGCAAGCAGTTGGCCATTTTGTAGCTCAATTAAAGTCTTAGGGAGCATAATGAACAACAGAGGGATTCATGCAAACCTACTACAACAAGAAAAACTATGCAATCATTAGCCTAGTAAAAACTAGATTGTGAGCCTCATGCAATAATAGTTGGTTAATAGATTTCAAAGCTTCAGGCACACTTCGCCAGAGTAATTAAACAGTAAGGCCTTTAATTATGTCAATTAATAGTTATACAAGTACCCAACATCAGGCATCATTGTTTGGGCATCTCATTAACTGAGGACAAATAAAGCAATTGAAAAGAGCAAATTAACTATGCCTGAAACAAACAAGGAATTGAACTGTTGACTTGGATACAGTGACTTACCTTAACTAGTTGAACAGGCTCAGCACAGCTCCTACTTCTCTTGCAAGGCTCCTCCCTAACATCTTGTACTTGGAAATCCTCAATCATCTTCATTGCAACCCCTCTGCAAGGTGACACAAACTAGTTAGTCGTCTCCTTGGAAGATAAATATGCATACTTTCCAGTCTGTGAACAAAAAAAAGGACGAGATTATAACAAAACAATACCACATAATGGAACATGCCACATCTCTTGAGCATTTACTATGTCTGCACTATGTAAAAACTAGGCATACCTTCGAACTGGATCTTCTGGTACTCTTGGAGAGCCTACTTTAGTGTACAACCAAACCTTTATGTCACCTATGAGTTAGTCAAGGCCCCACTACAGTAGCCCTTAGTGTTTAAATCGTTGACAAGCTCTGTTAGAGTGTTAAATCAAGAACAACAAGTAATCAAAGCAAGCAGTTCTAGTATGGCTGGCTGATGCAAACAAAAATTGAACAGATGTGTGAGCAAATCTTACATATCAAGAAAAGAAGCAAAGAAGGAGGCTTAAAGACCATCACTTGACTGACCAGATTTAAGGGGCATTTAAACATCATGTGCAACGTATGAACTAACATAAACATTGCATATTCCAGATTATACAATGGAATGCACATGTATTAGGTTATGCCATGTATGATGATGCCTAAATCTACACTATAGCAGGCATGAGTGATTCATCATTGCACGCACAATTGAATTGCAGGTTAAGGGCCAGTTCGATTCCGCCTTTTCAGGGCTTATTGTCAAAATAAGCCATAAAAGATGTACAGAAGTCATTTTTGAGTTATGATCTTGGGCTTAACTTATTTCGCTTTGGAGGGGGGTGTTTCGGGTAGAAGCTCACTAAAAATTGAAGGGAATGGGAATAGTGAAATGACTCTGTTGTCTGCCTATATTACACTCAAAATACAACTGCTCACGCCCGCGTTACACCTGACCCTCAAGTAAAAACAAACACGCAAGCGTTCATTGCCCTGCCCGCTTTCATCTCCTCTCCCCTTTCCCTCTACCTCGATCCCCTGCCCGAAACCCTAGGGTTCCTCGAGTGAGCCGTCGCCTCTGGTCCCATCTGGCCTAGTCCTCGACGATGCTCTGTCCAGCTAGGCTACATGGCCGGCAGGTAAGGGCAAATCTCCCTGGCTGCTCCTCCCTCTGGCGTCGCCCCTCATTCTCATGGTCTCCAACAGCTGTTCCACAGTGGTCCGTCCAACGCACTACTCCGGCGGGCGCCGCACAACTACGGCTGATTCCATACTGCAGCAGAAAGCACCTTATTCCCCCTCCCCTCCCCCCAGGACGTGGCCTTGAGGTGCTGTTGAAGGATGAGCTCATCCAACAAGGTGAGGATCTCCTCTGATTTTTTTGCCAAATTTTCATTCTGATCCACTATACGATGAATTGCTATGAGCTGATTCTGCTGCTGCTACATGATGCATTGCTATGAGCTGCTCCTGCTGCTGCTATATGATGAATTGCCATGAGCTGCTCCTGCTATATGATCAATTGCTATGAGCTACTGCTGCTATATGATGAGTTGCTATAAGCTGCTCCTGCTGCTGCTGTATGATGAATTGCTATGAGCTGCTCCTGCTGTTATATGATGAATTGCTATGAGCTACTCCTGCTGTTGCTATATGATGAATTGCTATGAGCTTCTGCTGGTATATGATGAATTGCACACTGCTGCTGCTGCTGTATGATGAGTTGCTATGAGCTGCTGCTGCTATATGATGCTTTCAGGTGGTGCTGCTATATGATAATAACCAGCCACTTGGACCATCGAATTACAATAAATAATTGTTCTTCATTTAAATGCAGGTCATGCGTTCTTCGTTTAAATTAGGCAATGGGATCTCTATGGAAGACATTGACCAAAGTAGATTGTGCCAAGTAGATGGTATATTTGTATTTTCATTTTGAACAAATAATGATGGTCTGTTTTCCTATCATATTAATTACTACACTGGGTTCAATTTGTGATGTTTGCAAGTCAAATTATTTTTCATATGGGCAGCAAAATGAAAAAATATAATGCAATCTAGACTTTTCACTGATCATACCAAAGATAAGCTGAAAAGGAAGGCAATGAAAAGAACTGATTGGCTTATTACCTGTAGCTTATATTCACAGTTGCTTATTTTCTTACGATAACTCGTAATAACTGTCCCTAAGAAACTTGGCCAATAGAACTAACATACAAATAACATGTCACGATGATTGCAATGGAGGAGTGACCTACCATAGCACACTGTATAGGCTCACCGCTGCCTCTCCTTTTTTGCGATGTTCCATGAAATTGCCACATACATCTTGTACTTTTTCATTGTGTAACCCTATCTGCAAGTTGACACAGCTAATTTCAGACATCTCTACATGATAATACATTGCATATCCCTTGCGCATATTTAAACCACCTATTAATGATTGTGTGCGTAGCATAAACTAGCCATGACTCTGTGTGCTGGACTAGCAGGCACTCTAAGGGAGCCTAATGTAGTGCACTGGAATTCCTACATGCCACCTACGATTTTGTGTAATGTACCTCCTCTGTTCCTAAATATATGTCTTTGTAGAGATTACAGTATGGACCACATACAGATGTATATAGATGCATTTTCGAGTGTAGATTCACTCATTTTGCTCTGTATGTAGCCTATAGTGGAATCTCTAGAAAGACTTATATTTAGGAACGGAGGTACGAGGTAGAATCATGTATGACATCTACATATCTAATTTAGCAGCCAGTAGTAGAAATCATTGTCTGCACAAAGGGATTACTGGTTAAAAATCCTAGCAAAGCACGATGGCAGGCACACAACAATACAACAGAGAGAGAGAGACACTTACAAGATCATAGCAATGCCTCAGTCCAGGATCTTGGTTGGCCAAGCTGTTAGATCCATAAGAAACATCATCCTTGTAGTTTTTGCCAGCTGCATAAAGGTAACAGCGACCTGTTAGTATATTTGAAGTACATCGGGCAGGTGATGTTGGACGGGTTTAAAGGTGACAAGTACCTAGGCCGTGGCGCGTGGTTGGCATCTTGCCAGATGGTGGGAATCAGGTTAGAAACGTCAAGGGTGATGATGTTGCGCTGTCTGTCAGGGTCCGATAAGGAGATCTAGAACCATCGAGTAGGGTGTTTGTGGAGCGGCTCCGGTAGGGTGGACTATGGTGTGGGCGAAGAGGATCTGTGTCCGTGGACGAGGGTGTCGGTGAAGTTGCTCTGGTGGTTGGGTTAAGGATGGTGTCGACGATGCGGATCTGCGACCGTGGACAGGGCGTCAAAAGTTGCTCCGGTAGGTTGGATGAGGGTGCGACAAAGCGGATCTATGGCCGTGGACTTGTGAGTTGGCAAAGCGGCCCCGGTAGGGTTGAGAATGGTATAGGCGAAGCTACTCCAGTAGGGTTGACGATGGTGTCGGCGAAGCGGCTTCGGTAGGGTTGAGGAAGGTGTCGGTGAAGAGGATCAGAGGCCGTCGGTGGGGCGGTTCCGGGGGGGGGGGGGGGGGGGGGGGGGGGGGGGGGGGGGGGGGGGGGGGGGGGGTGGACGAAGTGTCTCTGGTGGGGAGTACGAATGAGCCGCTGCAGATGTGCTGCGGTTGATGAGAGTACCGGCGAAGAAGATCTAGCGCCGTGGATAAGGCCGACACTGAATGGGCTGTGGTATAGTGGTGGATGAGCAGTCTACTTGTTTCTAGTGGAGGTGGGAGGGGTAGATGCGGCCGCAGAAGCAGATCCGGCGAGGTGGATGCCGCTGGCAGTGAATGGGCTGTGGTACGCCGGTGGATGAGTAGTCTAGGGTTTCGAGAGGGGAGTGGTAGAAATGCCGATGAAGTACGGACGTCGTGATGTAAGATGCTCTGGTGCTGTGGAGTTAGTCGTTTTTACGGGAGGGGGAGAGGAAATGGGGGTGCCGTGTGGTGGGGGGAACCGGAAGTTACCAAATCAGCCCCGACCTATTATGTAGATGAGGGCAGTATTGTTACTGTTGTTCTCTGTGCACCAATGACAAAAGGGGAATTTTGCATGCTAAAGACTAGGTGGCGGAAATTTTAGAAGGAGGCGGGAGATTTTGTTGCCCGCGGGATCGTTTGTATCCAGTTTCAACTAATTTTGGACCGTGCTAGCGGGTAGGTCATGCGAGACTGTGTACACGGGGCACGCGTCAGCAGTTAATAACTGGTGTGAAGTCCACCGCAGAAAAAAATACAATAACTCGGGATAATGCGCCGATAACTTGGACGTTCACATGGGCGCAACCAATCGTACGGGTGTAGAGGCGCGTTCACAAAAAGGGATCAAACGCTCAGCCTATGTATTTCTCGTGTAAATAGATAATTTAGTGCCATTGGTTATTTACTTTAAACATAATGCATTGATGTTTTAGTGTAGAGGCGCACAAAAAGAAATGGATATTGTAGTCCCACAAAAGAAATGGATATTGTAGTCCGCTACTTAAAAGTATTACCTCATATGATTACATATCCTCCATTTCATAAATTGCGTACCCACTAAATTCATATATGAATATTACATATATTACTTCATAATAGAACCTTAAATCATCCAAGACTAATGAATTTGAATGCAAGAGTAACAATGGTGCATGTACATGATAGCTACACTGGTTATTTGAAGAAACATATCACTGTAACTTTGGCATGCACAATTGAAAAGGTTTATTTAGATAGAAAAAACTATGATATGTGAGTGTCCAATCTTTATAGCGTTGAATCGATATTGTACTTTTGCCCACGATACGAAGTAAATATTGATTTATGTTCAAGCGATGCACGTCCACGATCGCTAGATAGTGATACATGAATCAATTGTGCAATCTCTCTCACACGCACACATATCTCATTTCCCCGTGGGCATTGGAATCACACACGCTCACTTCGTGTATTTATCTCCCTCCTTCAAGGTTATAATTTGTCTTTCTACCCTGTCCTACAAGTCTCTCACACAGAAACACACACGCTCTCTCTGTCGAACATGCCCACCCCTTTAATTCTGCCCACCCACAGCCACTAATGTCTCAAAGGATAATTATGTCTCTCACACATATGCCTAAGGTTAACTTGAGTTTCGGAACCATATGAATACATACAATGGGATTCCAGCAGAGCACCTTTTGTTTTGAGATCTCGCTCTCTCTCTCACACACACACACACACACACACGCGCGCGTAGACATTGTTTATCGCTTAATTTTTTCCGACACTTGCATGCACACCGTTTGTTTATATCCGTGATGCTTTAAGTATTCCTCGCACACATCCTATCTACCTATCCCTTAATATAGATATGGGTCACACAAACTCTTTCTCCCTACTAGCAAGATGCCCATGCGTTGCACGGAACATCAAGATGCATTTGTATGATTAGTTTATCTTGTGGGAGAAAAAGATGAACGAGGGAATGCCTTATTTGCAAATGCAGAGAGGGGTGTGGGTATCTTTTTGCAAAATTGCCATATTTTCCTTCCTATCCGTCAGATATAAATCGGATGGCCTATATTGCAGGATGGCAGGAACACCATCATCACCAACTCTGTTTTTTATAAGAGTTGAGATATGTAAGTGTCACTGCCCCCCACCCACCCACCCACCCACCCACCCACACACACACACACTTCCCGACACTGAAGGAGTAGGGTGACACCTCAATCTTGATACTAATCTATCGACTGGATTCTCTCTCAAACACACACACACATACACACACACACACACACACTACCCGACATCGAAGGAGTAGGGTGGCACCTCGATGTTGATAGTAATCTATCTACTCCTCTTTCAAACACACATAGATACACACACACTCGCTAGTTGTGCCTCTGTGCCTACCACACACACTCTCGATACGTCTTTCCCCCCTCCCCTTCCCCCCAACCCCAACAATGACAGCAGAAGGGTGACAACTCGATCTGATCTTAATCTGCCAATCGGTTTCTCTCTCAAACATTGTGTCTCTGTGCCTCGCTCAAACACATGAGATACGTCTTTTTCTCCGTAGCCCCCTCTAGACTTCTCGCGCACGCGCAGCTATAGTGACGATGACGCTGAACCCAATGTGCCTTGTTTTCACCGGCCTCTTGTGATAGTTTTCACCCTGTTTTCTGTTAATTAACAAGACAACCTTTTCTTTGTTACTACTAGTGAATCTGAAATCATTCGGGATAGACATATAATATATCACTTCAACCCAATTATCGCAGTAACTATTTTAAAAGAAACTAGCTAGATGCCCGTGCGTTGCACGGAACATCAAGATGCATTTGTATGAGTAGTTTATCTTGTGAGAGACTAGCAAGATGCCCATGCGTTGCACGGAACATCAAGATGCATTTATATGAGTAGTTTATCTTGTGAGAGAAAAGGATGAACGAGGGAAGGCCTTATTTGCAAATGTGGAGAGGGGTGTGGGTATCTTTTTGCAAAATTGCCATAGTTTCCTTCCTATCCATCAGATATAAATCGGACGGCCTATATTGCAGGATGGCAGGCACACCATCATCACCAACTCTGTTTTTAATATCTAACTCCTATAAAAGACTCAGTTGGTGATGATGGTGTATTTGCCATCTGTCATTTCTGACCATCAGACCTGCATCTAACGACTATGATGTAAGTCGTGACATTTCTGCAACAAGACCCCACTTCTCTGCTCCAATTTGCAGAAACCCCTTAGTATCTTGAAACCAACCACATGCCTCCCCCACCTCATCAAAACAGCCACAAGGAATATATTTTGAGTGAAACCTAATACGAGTATATTTTTAGTGATATATACACCAAACTAGAGTTCTTTCAAGTTTGTGAACATGTATTATTCTATTTTGGATCAGTTGCAACGCACGGGCACATTGCTAGTAAGAGTAGAGAAAAGGATCAACGAAGGAAGGCCTTGCAAATATGGAGAGGGGTGTGGGTATCTTTTTGCAAAATTGTGATAGTTTCCTTCCTATCCGTTAGATATAAATCCGACGGCCTATATTGCAGGATGACACACACACCATCATCACCAACTCTATTTCTACTCCCTCTGTTCCTAAATATTTGTCTTTTTAGAGATTTCAACAAGTGACTACATACGGTGCAAAATGAGTGAATCTACACTTTAAAATATGTCTACATACACATCCGTATGTGGTACTCCATTTGAAATCTGAAAAAGGCAAATATTTAGGAACGGATGGAGTATAAGAGTATACATGGAGATATATCTCCAGCATGGTCTACAACAAAAATGTGCTGGACTGGTTAGCGCCGGATGCTCGCAACGCGATGACCTGAGTTCGAATTCTGTCTTTAACTTTAGATTTTTACATTATATATTACTTATTTAATATATACTTCTTTCACTACTGTACTGACAGTGGAACCCACAGAGTACTTAGAATACAAGATTAAGGATGGACTTGTTTCTTTTTAACTTTCTGTACGAAGCTGTAGCCACCCTGCAAGTCACGTGTACACTGTACATGCAATTAACTTTTTATAGAGGGAGAATCATACACGCAATTAACTCAAATGGATTGGATGCGACTCTATTATTTCTAGCATAAGAGCATCTCCAATGGCAGACGGCAAATTTCCTCCCGCTTCCTTTCATGGCAGACGACATCAAACGCCAGCGGCATACATTTTCACAACTCTAACCAACCAGATGAAATTCGTGCAAACACGGACTGTTTTCATATAAGCATGCATGATTTCGTATAAAAAGCCGGATCTTCATATAAACATGATGGATTTCATTACATTTACATGAACTAAGCGGTGCTAATCCGGCTCTCTTGGTATAATTAATACTCCCTCCGTCCGGAAATACTTGTCCTAGAAATGGATGTATCTAGACTTATTTTAGTTATAGACACATCTAATTTATCCATTCTTAGAACAAATATTTCCCGCCAGCAGGAGAGGGAGTACCTAATCTAAATGGCCGCCCGCGGATCCCATTGTCTTCCTCATGTCCGGCACACACTTGCGGGGTCAACGAAGGTCCTTGGAAGAGACGAAGTAGCAAAGAAACCACCTGAATGCGTAGTTGTCGCCTCGGCGGTGGCCTTCATGGGACCCAAGGGGCGGCGGCCTCCCATGTTCTACTTCTCCTCGATGATGGCGACGGACATGGAGAAGCTGGCCACCGACTCGTCGCTCTCAACACACCTGGCTTCTGTCTCTGCCCGCATGGCGTTGCCACAGGCACGGGAGGCGCGGCCACCGCAGACACTGGTGGCGCGGTACGACACGACAACGACGACGCCCGTACCGGCGTGCTCGCCACCATGCCGGCGTGGAGCAACTCGCCACTCCTCATCAAGCTGAACTGGAGCGGCGAGTTGCTGAACCACGCGCCGGATTGGGGCGGCAACTGGCTCCGTCGGGCCAAGCGAGGTTGATGAAGCACCGAGCGGCCTTGCCGGTATCCGGAGGGCTCGGTGGGCCACCCAGCCGGGTAGTATGCCGGAGAATGGCTCCTGGGAAGCCATCAGAAGAGTGGAGAAAAGGGTGGAGGAGGAGATGGGGGAGCGGCGGAGGGGTGCGATTCTTGCCCGCTGTTTGTCTGGCCTCATTTAAATAGAGGGCGGACGGTAGGAGCTTGGCCGGCGTCTGGCCTAGTTTAAACTAAGAGCGGACAGGAGGAGCTGGCCGGTGTTGCGTTTAATTCTGGCCCGCTCATGAATGGACATGTGGCCGGAGTAGGTTTCTCGGTTTGCATGCGGGTTTAACGGACGGGTTTGATGGAGGCGAGGAGGCGTGTTCAGCCGGACGTGCAGCGGGCAGTGCAGTACTATTCGATTTGACAGCGGGCGGCACAGTTCTTGATATGGCTTTATGCAGACAAGGGAGGGGTAGCGGTTCCCGAAATGTTAAACGGCCAATGATGCATCCTCCTTCAATTAGAATCATGCATGCATGAGGGAAGTAATGGGAGGAGGACCTGGAAAATAGGCTGCACGATGTGAATGTAACGCAGTTTGCACTCATATAAAGGCGCCCCTCCATTCCAATGCATCTACCACATCGTACGCACCTAAGCATTTGCCTAAGCACCTACACTAAGTGCAAAAGTGCTCACTCCAGACCCATGGCGGCGATGCGCGCGAGCGACAAGCGGCTGTGCCAAATGGTCCACGATGCCGGCCCGCGGCATGGCGCCGAGGATCATCTCCAGATGGTGTTCGCGACCGGCTGGTGGATGGCCGCCGTCGACGCCAACTACGACTCTTAGTTGGACCAGATGATCGTTTCCAGCACCAACAAGTTCTCCGTCCTCAAGAAGCTCGGGGACGACATTGCCGTACTCCTCCAGCCCATGCACCCGGGATCCTCATTGCCTGCCACCCTAATCGGCCTCCATGGCCGGAACCTCTTTCAAGCACTGGTGGCCCTGTGACTGCCCGCTGACACCACGAAGAATGTCCACCTGGAGGTCCCGCTCGCTGCGAGGCGCCTCGCCCTGCAAGAATTCATCAACCTACACATCCACATGTACGAGCAAATCATGTACATAGGTATCTACAAGGCCATTGAGGACGCTACGACGTTGGCCTTCCTCAACCGACTAGAAGCCTTGGATGCCTTTGCTGAGAAGCACCTTGACCTCGCCACAAAAGCCGCCGCTCCTTAGCCACCGGTCGGTGGCCCGACGCACTAAGTTGAGGAGGAGGAGGTCGTACGTTGATGCATGCATCTTTCTTCTTGCCTCATGTAACCACCACTGCAATCGCATCATCGTGGCCTTAATTCTTGTTGTGCTATTGCATTCTCATTCCAGTCAATACCGACATGTGCGATCCCTTTGCTTAATTATATGCATCACTGTAACTAGTACTCCATCCGTTAATTTATAAGTTGTGCTTACCTTTTCCATGAACTTCGTGCAACGCACGGGCATCTTGCTAGAAACACTAGAACATGTCGGACCGCATGTGACCAAACCGACGATGCGCCAACCTAGCTACTACGTACCCTACTTATCTGGCGGAAATAGACCCGCCCTAGTGTTTCCAATCATTATTTCTATCTATCGATCGTGCCAAGGATCAGAACCAAATGTTACAATTTATACATTTTTCTCTACTCCTACTCCTATAAAAGACTCAGTTGGTGATGGTGGTGTGTCTGCCATCTGTCATTTCTGACCATTAGATCCGCATCTAACGTCTGTGAGGTAAGTTGTGGCATTTTTGCAACAATAGCCCACTTCTCTACTCCAATTTGCAGAAAACCCCTTATTATCTTGAAAGCAACCACATCCCTGCCTCACCTCATCAAAACAGCCTGAGAAATATATTTTGAGTGAAAAGTAATATATTAGGAGTATATCAAAACAAGAGTGATTTATTTCAAGTTTGTGAACAAGTACTATTATTCTACTACTTTGGATCCGTCGCAATGCACGGGCACGTTGCCAGTAAAAGGAAAAGGCCTTCCATGTTCGCGTCGCACCCCCACACGCCCGGGAATCGGGAGTACTCCAGGGCCCGTCCTGCACGCCACATAGCTAGGGAAGGCGTGTTGCCTAACATTTTCACTTTCATGTGGGACCGCCGTTGAGCAAACCGATCATTGGCAAACCGCACCCCGCCCGCCGCCGGGTTGGAAAACAGAAACGAGGGGAAGATCTAGCTGTAGCACAGAAGCCAAGAAATTTGGTGTCTAATGGGGCTTGTTGATAGAGTGTTATTTATTCATAACTAGCAAGATGCTCATGCATTGCACGAAAAATCAAGATGCATTTGTATGAGTAGTTTATGTTGTGGGAGAAAAGGATGAACAAGAGAAGGCCTTATTTGCAAATGTGGAGAGGGGTGTGGGCATCTTTTTGCAAAATTGCCATAGTTTCCTTCCTATCCGCCAGATATAAATCAGATGATCTATATTGTAGGATGGCACGCACACCATCATCACCAACTCATTTTTTATAGAAGTATAGATATAGATATAGAGAGTAGAGATTTGGTTACCAAATCTCATGCGTGCAATGCACGTGTAGCTTACTAGTTGGTTACCAAATCTCATCCGGGTTTGGCACGAGCTCGTACTATGGGAGCACCACAAGGCCTGCCGCAGGAGTTACCATTTCCCTCTCGGGGCCCACGGGACCGAGCTTTAGTGGCTTAGTGCACTGGCCTATGAGTCAATGACATGCGGACCTTGAATGCGGCTGGCCCACATGTCATTCTCATGGTGGTGGCGTGGTTCGCGACTCACTCGTTCAAGATGAACCGACCGGTGGTGGCGTGGCCGTGGCGAGGGTGCCATAGCTGGGCGTCGAGGCGTAGATGGCCACACCGGCGGGTACTACCTGTAGTATAGAAGTACTCCAGCTAAGGATTGATGCCCGGGACGAAATGTGTCACAGCCGCTGGATGAAAATTTGATGGTGCATGAGTACGGATCGAAGCAGGCAAACCGCGTCCAATCGGGTGTGGCTGTGGTAGAAAGTTGATGGTCGCCGCAGTTCATCTGGCCTGCATGTCATGCACACACGGGTAGAGGAGCGGTGGTTCCGAGAGGGATGAGACGCATGTCGGGGGACGTTGTGCCGTGGGTTGGAGCGGCGTCGTGGGAATCAAGTGTGGGTATGGCAGTGGTAGAAACAAGAAACGTGATGGTCGCCGTGGTTCAACTTCCATGGACAAGCTGTCATGTCTGCTGACACATGCATTGCATACCGCTCACTGCAAGGAGCAGTAGTAGAGAAAACTTGTTCCAAAGATACCATTTTTCCGATAAAATTCTCGAGATATCATTAGTTTTTACACATGGGATTACTCCTGCAAGGGTCAATCACAACAGGTGTTTTGTAAAAAAATGCATCTTGATGTTCCCTGCAATGCACGGGCATCTTGCTAGTTATAAAAGAAGGCCACACGGGCATCTTGCCACAGGGTGTGCCACCGACCCAAACTCAATTTTCTTTCAGACGATTAGGTGCACCGGATGTCGTGCCACGCTACAAAATGTAAAAAAACATCTCCAAAATTTTAAAACCTGTTATCTTCAAACCATCAAAACAGTCCGAGGAATATATTTTGAGTGAAGCATGATTTACTTTTATTGATATATGTATTTCAAAACTAGAGTGTTTATATTTCAAGCCCGTGAACAAGTATTATTCTACTACTTCGGATCCATTGCAACGCACGAGCCAACACATTGGTAGTAGTAGTCTCTATCTCTATCTCTACCCTACTCTTATAAAAACAGAATTGTTGATGATGGTGTGCCTGCCACCCTGCAGTATAGGCCGTCCGATTTATATCTGACGGATAGGAAGGAAACTATGGCAATTTTCCAAAAAAAATACCCACACCCCTCTTATACTAGCAAGATGCCCATGCGTTGCATGGAACATCAAGATCTTGTGGGAGGAAAAGGATGAATGAAGGAAGGCCTTATGTGCAAATGTGGAGAGGTGTGCGGGCAAATTGTCATAGTTTCCTTCCTATCCGTTAGATATAGATCGGACGGCCCATATTGCAGGATGGCAGGCACACCATCATCACCAACTCTGCTTTTTTATAGGCCGTCCGATTTATATTTGATGGATAGGAAGAAAATTGTGGCAATTTTGCAAAAAGAAACCTACACCCATCTCCACATTTGCAAATAAGGCCTTCCCTCGTTCATCCTTTTCTCTCACAAGATAAACTACTCATACAAATACATCTTGATGTTCTGTGCAATGCACGAGGATGTTTCCTTGGGGGTCTCTCCAGCGCGGCGTGGCCATAGTTGCAAGTTGACACCCCTTGAGATGCCGACATTGAGGGGCACTCGGATTTTGTCCGATGAGCAGTTAAGATGAGTTTGATCACGTAGTAAATGCATTCTAAAGACTACTTCCGTGTCCATTTCCTAATTCTCCCCCTGCCCACTATTTCACAGGTTAGGCTCGGTGCGAGTGGAGATTGGCTTGCATATGTACGGGAGGGTACCAACATCAATTTGCACAACATTTACAACGGTGACACCATTCCTGTAGAACCTTTGTCCAACATTGGGATCAGCCATGCAATGGGCCACCGCCTGAATTGGTACGATGGAACCATGGTGAGATTGAAGAAGATATCACGAACCTTGCAAATGGTGGTCAAAGGTGGACGATGCTGTCTGTGGCCAATTTGTTGCCGTATGAGTAAGAAGACGCTGTGCTCCTTTCTAACCGCATCTTCATGGTGACAAACCAGGGGACTTGTTTTGTATGGGACACATCCAACGGTATACTCCCTCTCTCCTAGTTTATTTGTTTTGAATTTTTCGTTTTATAAGTTTCAAATTCAAATTTAGAGCTCCCCATCACATGTTGAGATTACAATGTCCATTAAATCGTTGCATGCATGTATAATAAAGAAACAAATCTCGAGTTTTCCATGAGTTCGTGCAGCGGTAGCACCACAAGGCCTCGCGCAGGAGTTACATTTACCTCTCGGGGCCCTCGGGTCTGAGCTTCAGCGCCTTACGACACCTGCCTTTGAGTCAATAACATGTGGACCCGATAGGTGGCTGGTCCACTTGTAATGCTCCCGGAGGCAGAGGGGCAGTGGGGCTGAGAGGGGTGAGCCGCAGGTCAGGGGACGTGTGGTGTCATGGGTTCAAGCGGCGTCGTGGGAATCGCGTGTGGCTGTGGTAGAAACTTGATGCTCGCCGCATTTCAGTTGGCCCACATGTCAAGCACACAAAGGTAGAGGGGCGGTGCTGCCGAGAGGGGTGAGGCGCACGTCGGGGGACGTGGTGCCATGGGTTGGAGCGATATCGTGGGAATCGCGAGTGGCAGTGGATGAAACGTGATGGTCGCCGTAGTTGAACTTTCATGGACAAGCTGTCATGTCTATGGACACATGCATTGCATACCGATCACTGGAAGGAGTAGTAGAGAAAGCTAGGCAGATAAATAGTTCCTTATAGTCAAGCGGACCCACGCTACTACTTGTTCCAAAGACATGCACACCATCGAAATAGTCCATCTATATCAATATACATAGAGAGGGAATATTTTTTTACAAGAGAGGAAATAGTTCATCCATCCATAATGCCCTGCTGCTGGTGCAACATCTTCTTCAAGGGAAACATCATTTTTTGTGGGAGATGGCTTCACAACAAGCTCTCTGGACCTTGCAGCTATCTCGAAACTCACACGGGCATTGAGGGCAACATATTTTATCCGCTCGTACGTCAAGGGATAATTCTCCCATCCAGACGACCTTAATGCCAGCGTCTCGTCACCCTTCTGAAGATTTGTTTCGAGCAAAAAATTTGCTACGTCTAATAGGGATGGTGTCGGTTTATCACAATCTTCTACAAGAATTTTTATTTTGGTTTTTAGGTCAGCGATGCTTTTCAAATCAATGTTGTATGGCTCCAACTTCTGTTTGTCCCCTGCGATGGATGCCCCATAGAAGTATATGACTCCCGAGACAAGAAATCGTGAAGCTCACCTGGTATGGAGGGCGCGTGTATGATGTGGTACACCAAAACATCATCTTCGAGGCATGGCTGAAGGACGGCGGCATGTTGGATCTTCCTAGTGGTACGCTCCATGTACTCTGCGTCGAGACCGATGACATTCATCTCCACCTTTTGGAGGGAGTTGGATACATTGTTGATCCACTTCCGAACAACTCTTGGGTGGTCGGTGACTGTGGCAACTATGCTCAACGAGCCTTTAACGAGGACATGTTGGATGCTAAAAACCTGCATCTCGATCTCTTTCGCCATTTGGAACCGCTGGACCGGAGGGCTATGGTTTGGAGAATTAGGATTAGATGGCTAGTCTAATTGAAGAAGATGATTATTTATAGGGGCTTCGAAATTACTCCAGGAGGATGTGAAGAGGTTAAAACAATGTGAATGCAGTGTGGTTTGGATGCAAATAAAGATCAAGGAGTAGTGAAGAAGCCGAGGAAAATCGGTTCCCGATGGAGAAGTAAATGGGAGGAGTGGCCTGCAGGCAGTTGATTAGACGGCTAGGTAGACTTAATGAAAAGGCTACGTTGGTAGACTGAGGAGTGGGGCCTGTCCCTATACGTGCCCATCCATCCAGCGCTACATATGCCACTGGCTAGTTGAGGTCACTCTTTCGAATCACCGTGGCGAGACATTTTATGATTCCTTTTTATTTCTGCACCCCTCCTGATAGGTGGGACCTATGCAAACGGATAAAAAATGTGTTGTAGCTGGTTTGGATGGATATTGGCACGTGCGTGGGAGACACAACATTCTCTAGTTAAGGAATATGCAGTTATCCTCAAAAAACAAAAGTCCTTCTTCGCGCTTCCGCATGCACGAGAATTTGGTTCTGCTCGCAATATGGATGATACCTGGAGGATGAAGTGAACCCATAGGCATGCTAGCACGGGAGTACTACTTATGTTCCTACTACTCCTACTACTACTAGTAGTAGTACACCTATGGTACACTTGATGGTCAAAATACTATTATTCATCCGGTCCTCACAGTGAAGTGACAAGACCCTGCGGCCGAGGTGACACCAGTCCAGGCGGCGTGTCCAGGTTACCAAAGTCAGCCTCACCTTGTGCATTGTGCAGTCACTGTCACCCCCGCTGTATAGCATGCCTCGCCTCGTCTCCCTCTCCCCTAGCACCACTCCATCTCCATCTCCGTCTCGCCGGAGATCCTGAGGTCACTCTTCATCATCTCATTGTGCCCCCGCGTACCCTCGCCGCGCTCACCTCCCCCAGTACCACTATTCCCTCGCTAGCCGCTCCAGCACCAAAAGACCCCTAAATCAAGCCCCCCAAAACCCCACCTTCCAAACTCCACCATGGCCGAACGCGAACCGCGCAGCATCCATATGAGCCGTGATTGGAGCAATCTCCCCAGTGATGTCATCGACCTCTGCTGTTCGTGTATGGATATGTTGAGCGCCCTGCGGCTAGCCGCATGCTCGAGGGGCATGCACACGACCATCATCGAAGCGAGGCCTAAGCTTTTCAAGACACCCTGCTTGCTGCTATGTGGTCTTGCGATATTTGCTCACCATGATACGGAGGCGTACATGATGCCCCTCGACTTCAATCCGACCTCCATTAGCCGAAACTTCTTTGCAGGTATGTAGTGGGTCGCCGTACATCATTTCCCTCGACTTTGATCCGATCACCATCGCCCGAAACTTCTTGCAAGTATGTACTGGGTCGGCATGAACTCCCACTGGATGGCTGCCATCAGAGAAGACAGGGAAAAGTTGGTGCTCGTGAACTTCCAGACCTCCCATGAGATTATCCTTCCTCCGTTGGATGATATAGTGTTTTACCTTCGCGGTCCAAGTCATCTAGATTACGTCGTCAGTTGGACACACCTTGTTTTGTAGAAGATTGTAATCTGCCAAGTGCCCACACGACATGCGGATTACGCAGACTTCAAGCTAATTGCGTTGTTTGATAAGGGACTTGCCTATCTTTCCGCCGGTGCCTTCATTAGCTGGAGACATCTCAACTTGCAGTGAATCATCATCAAAGCTGATACACACGTCTGTGATGCTATTGAACACAATGGCATCATCTACGTGATCGACAAAGCAGATGGCACCACGTATTGCTGGGACGGCGCCTGTAAGTTGTTTCCGTCTGATGTTAATGATGACGCCATGACACTGTTTGAACTTTTTTGTGATGATTGAAATATCCCTATTTGAGCAGAATTTGAGTAGAACTATGGCAATGTATTAGAGACGCCATAAATCAGCTGTATTTGGAATGAGTTAATTCATGCGATTGTGACCATGTCATTATAGCCAATTTTTACCCCTGAATAATCAAACTGTTAGGAAGATATTCTCCTTATTTTATAGTAATCTATATACTACTAAATATGAGTGTGTATCAATGGCCATGTTAGTTTCCTCATTTTCATGATGTAGAAACATGCATCACACTGTTGATTTCATCTAACCATACATTAGGGAAGTAAATGTGCATATGGAGAACTCTATATTTTGAAGTAGTGAAATCCTGTAATGCTTACCATGTGTACATACCTATGTTCGCCCTTCAGCAATCAATAGCTAGAATAATATGCTCACAAAAATTTTACCCACAGAACATGAGTATATAACAATGCATGGTTTTTTAGTTTCCTTGAAAAATTTGTTTGTGAGGATAGAACATGATTACATAACATGCATGACATGGTAGTTTCCTGTGAAGAATCGATTGTGAGATAACATGAGTATAACCATGCATGGCACCTCTATATTTTCGAACCCAGCATGCTTTTCCCTATATTTTCCTCCTAGTTCCAGCAGGGACATATCAATCCTGTTTCTTGCATTATCCTACTCATACTCTGAACAATGCTGATCTTACATTAACAATGCCTGTCCTTTTTGATATGATGCAGTGTCCCTACAGTTACTGCCCTTTGTAATCATACCACCTTTGCCAAAAACAGGGAAGCACAAGTGGTTCCTCGCTCGATCAGAGGACGATAAAATACTGATGATCATTCGGACACATGAGCCGGAAAAGTTATATTGCAAAAACCCCACTGTATGCAAGCACCGTGAAATACGTGAGTATCTGGACAGTGGCTGTTACGTCTATGAGCAGGATACCAGCTTGTTGGGGCCTGCAGGATTTTTGAGTTGGAGGCAGGTAAACAGCCTTGGTTCATACTCTCTATTTCTTAGACTCAATTATCCGATTAACCAGGAGATCACTGTTGGCAAGGACCTTGATGGCAGAGAGGCTCTGTTTGCTATGGAAAGCTGTCTCTACACGGTGAGCCCTAGGAGTTAGGGTGCAAACTCCCCTGATTGTCAACGATATAGCCTGCAGCCAAAAGAAGGTGAGAATGACGAAGGCATATGGATTAACTTTGATCCTTGGATTTGTCGAGTCCGACAGGCAGTGATATGGTTCAAGCCTTCAGGTTGATAGGTAATTGGGTTGTTGCGTCGAAACGGTGGAGTACTGGTGTCTCTGGATCACTGGTGGCTGAACCGGGGCTGCAAATTATGATGGTGTTGGATCATCCCTCTTCGAATGACTTGTTGTCTTTGATGCTTGTTCTGGATGGGTAGTTCTCTCTTTTGTTATGCATATTCCTTGCCATTTGGTCATCCTCGTCTATGTCACTCTTACTATGTAATAGTTGCCTCTATTTAGAATGTCATTCTCATCTGGATCATGAGAGTCTGAGCGCTGCACATGGGTGCGTTTTGGTGGTGTAGCAAGACTTCTTATGGACTATCATGTCTTGTTTTTTACGTCAGTAGTAGTCACTAGTCAGTGTTTGAATGTTGTATATATCGTTGTTTCGAACTGTTTATTGTCTTGAACTACTGGTGGGCTAAATGAGGGCATCACCATTCTCCAGTGTTCAGAGTATATCTCCTTTTTTCAAGTTATAATTTGAGCTTAGTGTCTTTTCGATGATGTACACTTGTTTGGGCCAGTGAGGTGTCGTTGAATATGGGCTGAGTAGTAATGCAATGCCAAATAGGTCAATTATGACTCTCAGGTCGGGCTCTCAAAGATCCTCAAAAAAAGGCCAGGCTCTCAAAAAAAGAAAGAATAGGGACTCTCAGGCCGACATGTGGGTGCCACCGGTGTTTTCGTGCGCTTGCGCACCGAGAGCATATTAGCGCGTGTTCGAAATTCATGCTACCTTTTCATTCCCAATCAACCGCCCCTCCCCTACCTCTGGAATCTCGATTCCTACTCCAGTTCCCCCAAATCCCCCTCCTGTACTCCCTCTACTCAGGCGCACTATCATGTCGCCGGTCAATGCGGATCTCCGAGCCAGAGATCATGAGGTCCGTCCTGCCTTCGGGCGATGCGTGCTGTCGCTCAATAGTGGCATGGCGGCGCTTGACGACCATTTTACCGGCAAAGTGCTGATGGTAACCATCAACGGTGACCGGCCTCCCATCTCGCCGGACGAACTTGTCAAAGCTCTTGGCATTGTGCATGGCATCCAAATAAGTGACCTGCTCGTCAAAGTCTGTCCGCCATCGGCTGATTTCTTCGTCAGGTTCCAGACAATTTTCGACTGTAGTCACGTGTTTGAATCTTCCCGGCGTTTGTTCTGCGACGGCGCGCTGGTGAGCTTTGATCGGTGGCACCCAGGATGGGGCTCGGTGCCCTCTAAGCTTGAGTTTTTAACAAAGCTTACCTTCCACGACATGCCTCGACGTGCTTGGAACAACGAGTCCATGAATGAGCTTATCAACGACCTTGGAGGTGAGCTTGTAAGTATGTTTGTTCCTCCAGACAGCTGGGCTGTGACGGTTATGGCATGGATGAAGAAGCCGTCCACCATACCAAAGGTGATTGGTGTTGACATACCGGTGCAGGAACCGGGGTTGTACTATTCGTCGCCACCAAGGCCGCCGTGGACCACTGTAGGGATGTACCTGTATCGAGTGTTCATGCATGTCGAAGAAGTGGTCAATCCATCAATCGAAGTCCTGCCGCCGCCACTGGTGCCCGGGTCCATCGACGACGTCCATTACAGGAGTCAACGTCAGACTTTCCCCTTATTTCTCGGAACGATGGATGGCATAGGTCCTACTCCGTCGCGCGGCGGAGGCCACTACTTCTTTGGGAGAAGAGGCAGGGCTGGCTTCCTGGATGTGCTCTAATTTGAGGTAACAACTGAATCTTGTCAGATGACCTGTTCTATTTTTTTTTACCTGAACTGTTTTTAGAAAGGGTTGTACGTCAACTTAATGTTCTAGCAGGACTTATATATTGTGTTGTCTGTCTGTTTTCTTTGCACAACATTCAAGATATTTCCCCGTCATTGATAAAGACGATGAACCGTTATGTACGAGTTCGTTGGTTTCAACATAGCCCTACCCGTAGCGATCCACTGCTTCCACCCCGATTGTGCTGCCTGCGTGAAATTTTTGTATGCAAGTTCAGTGTGCTATGATGTTCTATATGATTGTGTCAACTATATAAGCTTTTACTGAGCATCATCAATGCATATGGCTGAAAGATGTATTTACGAGCATCGACCGATGGGTCTCTCTCTCTCTCACACACACACACAAGTGGGACCCGTTGAATTATTTCTTCGCTCGTGAAAGCTTTTAATTTGGTTCCACTGTACTCTAACTTTTTTTCTTAAGTTATTAATTGAGCTCAATGACTTCAAAAAGTTGTACAGAAGTCTTGTTTGGGCCTTTCTGGCGTCGCTGAATGTGGGCCGAGTAGTCATGTAAGGTTGTACTATAGTACACAGGCCTTTTTTTAACATCAGCAATGCAACTGGGCCGACAGTTGTACACATTCCGGGTCAACTTGTTATTCTCCGCCCCGCTAGGCTGCAAATCTTTCCTAGGAGGGATGCATTAGGCTTAACAAGAAAATGGGCTTTAAAAGATAATAAATGGGATGTAATTATAAAAAATGGGCAGTAACTATAAAAGAATGCACCAAACGCATAATTAGTTTATAAAATAATACTTTTGGATTTGAAAATTTTAATTTCATTAATTGTTGCGCGCGCAATGTTTCGTTGGATTTTTACATAATACAAATTTATATTGAAATTGTATTTAATCTGACTAGAAATTTCAGGACAAAAATATTTCGGATCCTATCAAAATGTGGGAAATTTTATTGAATTCTGTTTTGAACGGTTGGTTGAAATTATTAATTGTTGTCCTAGCTAGAAAATGGGTTGTACTTTTAACAAACTGTAAATGGGCTGTAGTAAATTCCATTAGAATTCAAAAATGGGATGTGCATTCTTACAAATCACAAATGGGTTATAAGTTCTCTGCCACACACTTGTGGGCCTACTAAGTTGACGCGTATGCAAGGCTTTGTCAACTTATAGTCAACACATGGTTCTAGCAGCAGTGTCCGTTGGATGTCCATCCAATGGATGTCGTGCTTCTTCTTCAATCTCGGATATTCTAGCTTCAGCCGCCGAAAAATGATTCCTCCCCCTGACATCTGGGGCGCACTGTTTCGGAGGCTGACCTATGGGCCTACTAAGTTGACGCGTACCAAGGGCTTTGTCAACTTAGTCAATATAAACAATTCTACCTGCATTGACCATATGATGTCCATCCAATGGCCGTTGTGATTCTCCAACCTCTGGTCTTCTTGCTCCAGCCGCCCAAAGCAGCGCCGGTCATGCCGCCTGCTCCTGCCTGCCATGGCCGGCTGTGCTGCCGCGGAGGCCTCACCTCCCCCTACCACTCCCCCCGCTGGCTAGGCCCTGCGGCAACGGCATCCTCACACCGCAGCCGAACCAGTGAACCCTCATACTCCTTTCCACGTGGGCATCCACTGTCGCGTCTTCCCCGGCTCCGCATCGTCCCCTTCCTAGGCCTCGCCGTCATCCACCACCTTGGTGCTCTCGGCGCGGCGTGGTCAACGACCGACTTCCATCGGAAGAGTACTGTACATGGAGAGGCTGGCAGCTGGGTCCACGACCACAGCAAGGAAGTGCCTCCTTATTATGCGGAAAATAATTATTCCTCCACCTGACAGCAGGGACCCACCGGATGGGCCACCGTATTTCGCAAAAAAAATGTTTCCCCCCTGATAGCTGGGACCCACCAGCTACATCTTCGCACGCAAGGAAGTGCGTCCATATTACGGGCAAAAAAATGATTCGCCCCCCTAACTGCTGGGACCCACCAGCTACATCTTCGCACACAAGGAAGTGCCTGACAGTCAGGACCCATCTGGTCAAAGCGTACGTAGCTTTGTCATTCTGGTCGCGAACGTGTACGTACATACTCGCCGATGTAGAGGCGTGCACGTGTCGTAGTAAAGGCATGCACGTAGCATGTACACGTACGTATAGCGGCCAGGGTGCAAGAAAGAAAATACGGCCACGTACGTACATACGGGTGGGGTCTCGAATGCCTACTCGCGCATACGTACGGCCAGGGCTCGTGTACATGGCTGGGTCAGAACGGAGAAGCTGCGCCGTCATCATGTTCATGGGGAGGCAACGGAATGCATCTTGTTCATCGGGAGGCAACGGAACGCGTGCTGTTCATCGGGAGCTAACCGGCTTGGATGGAATAGCCGATGGAAACGAGGCCTGGCGTACCGCAGAACGGAAGAAACAGCCTTGTGTTCGACTGGCCACGGTCGAAACTGGATCCTGTTCATCGGGAGGGGTCTGTCGTACCGCAAAACGGAGGAAACGGACCTCCTACGGTCGAAACGGGGTCATGTTGATCGGGAGGGGTGTGGCGTACCGCAAAACAGAGGAAACAGACTTGTGTTGGAGCGCCACGGTCAAAACGGGGTCATGTTCATCGGGAGGGGTGTGACGTACCGCAAAATGGGACTCCACGGGATACTGTTCATCTCCACCGTCGACCTCCTCCAGCCTCCACGGGGTACTGTTCATCCACCATCGACCTCCTCCAGCCTCCACCTGTGACTGTTCATCCACGGGCTTCTGTTCATCCAGCCTCCACCGGCTACTGTTCAACCAGCCCTCTCCACGGGGTCCTGTTCAACCACCCCTCCACCAGCTACTGTTCATCCAGCCCTCCATGGGGTCATCCTGTTCATCCAGCCCTCCACGGGGTCCTGTTCATCCACCGGCTTGATCGATCGGGGTACTGTTCATCCAGAGGCAATGACCTCTACTACCATGGGGTCCTGTTCATCCAACCCCACCGGGAACTGTTCATCCAAACCCCCCAACAATGCTCACTGTTCATCAAGGGAAGGAGGCAGCAGTGTTCGATCGGCTTTAGTTAGAAGTAGTAGCGAAGGAATTGCTCGATCGGGTTCAGTTAACAACCATCGATCGATCGCTTGGGTTCAGTAACACGTAGCCTGCAGTGCAATCGCTCGTGTTCAGTTAGAGCCCAATGCCTCGCTCGGGTTCAGTTAGAGCGCAATGCCTCGCACACACTGATAACCCACAAGTATAGGGGATCAATTGTAGGCTCTTTCGATAAGTAAGAGTGTCGAACCCAATGAGGAGCTAAAGGTACAACAAATATTCCCTCAAGTTCTATCGACCACCGATACAACTCTATGCACGATTAACATTCCTTTTACCTAGAACAAGTATGAAACTAGAAGTACTTTGTAGGTGTTGTTGGATAGGTTTGCAAGATAATAAAGAGCGCGTAAATAAAAAGTAGGGGCTGTTTAGATGAAAACACAACTAAGTTAGTTTTAGTAGAGAGCTTGTTGTCACACAAGAAAGTTATTTGTCCCTAGGCAATCGATAACTATACCGGTAATCATTATTGCAATTTTATTTGAGGGAGAGGCATAAGCTAACACACTTTCTCTTCTTGGATCATATGCACTTATGATTGGAACTCTAGTAAGCATCCGCAACTACTAAAGATCATTAAGGTAAAACCCAACCATAGCATTAAAGTATCAAGTCCTCTTTATTCCCATACGCAAAGAACCTACTTACTCGGGTCTGTGCTTCTGTCACTCACGCCACCCACCATAAGCAAATCATGAACATATTGCAAACCCTACAACAGGGACCCCTCACGCTTGCACGACAGGGAGAGCACCATAGGACAGCACCAATAATAAACATGCAACTCAAACCAATCACGATCATCAATTAACCTATAGGACAAAACGGATCTACTCAAACATCATAGGATAGCCATACATCATTGGGAAATAATATATAGCGTTGAGCACCATGTTTAAGTAGATATTACAGCGGGTAAAAGAGGGGTTACACCGCTGCATAGAGGGGGGAAGAGTTGGTGATGACGGCGGTAAAGTTGTTGGTGTAGATCATTGTCGCGATGATGGCCCCGGCGGCGTTCCGGCGCCACCGGGAGAGAGGGGGAGAGAGAGAGCCCCCCTTCTTCTTCTTCCTTGACCTTCTCCCTAGATGGGAGAAGGGTTTCCCCTCTGGTCCTTGGTCTCCATGGCATGGGAGGGGCGAGAGCCCCTTCGAGATTGGATATGTCTCTCTGTCTCTCTCTGTTTTTGCGCTTCCAGATCCGGCCTTTCACCTTTTCTTATATTCCCGGAGATCCATAACTCCGATTGGATTGAAATTTGAACACGATTTTTACCTGGATATTAGCTTTCTTGCGGCAAAAGAAGGGCACCAACCGCCTTACGGGGTTTCCACGAGGGTCAGGGGCGCGCCCACCCCCCTCGGGCGCGCCCCCTACCTCGTGGGCCCCTCGAGCATCATCCTGCGTTGATTTCACTTCCCAAAATTCACATATATTCCAAACAAAATCTCCGTCGGTTTTTATCCCATTTGGACTCCGTTTGATATGGATTTTCTATGAAACAAAAAACATGCAAGAAACAGGAACTGGCACTGGCACTGGATCGATATGTTAGTCCCAAAAATAGTATAGAAAGTTGCCAAAAGTATATGAAAGTTGTATAATATTGGCATGGAACAATAAAAAAATTATAGATACGACGGAGACATATCAGCACCCCCAAGCTTAATCCTGCTCGTCCTCGAGTAGGTAAATGATAAAAAAGATAATTTTTTATGTGGAATGCTACCTAGCATAATCTTGATCATGTAATCTAATCATGGCATGAATATTAAGACACGAGTGATTCAAAGCAATAGTCTATCATTTGACATTAAGACAATAATACTTCAAGCATACTAATAAAGCAATCATGTCTTTTCAAAATAACATGGCCAAAGAAAGTTATCCCTACAAAATCATATGGTCTGGCTATACTCCATCTTCACCACACAAAATATTCAAATCATGCACAACCCCAATGACAAGCCAAGCAATTGTTTCATACTTTTGACGTTCTCAAACCTTTTCAACTTTCACGCAATACATGAGCGTGAGCCATGGACATAGCACTATAGGTGGAATAGAATATGACGGTGGAGGTTGTGTGGAGAAGAAAAAAGGAGAAAGTCTCACATCGATGCGGCTAATCAACGGGCTATGGAGATGGCCATCAATTGATGTCAATGTGAGGAGTAGGGATTGCCATGCAACGGATGCACTAAGAGCTATAAGTGTATGAAAGCTCAAACTGGAAACTAAGTGGGTGTGCATCCAACTTGCTTGCTCATGAAGACATCGGGCATTTGAGGAAGCCCATCATCGGAATATACAAGCCAAGTTCTATAATGAAAATTACCACTAGTATATGAAAGTGATAACTCAAGAGACTCTCTATATGAAGAACATGGTGATACTCTGAAGCACAAGTGTGGTAAAAGGATAGTAACATTGCCCCTTCTCTCTTTTTCTCTCATTTTTTTGGTGGGCTTCTTTGGCCTCTTTTTTGTGGGCTTATTTGGCCTCTTTTTTTGTAAAGTCTGCAGACTCATCCCAACTTGTGAGGGAATCATAGCTTCCATCATCCTTTCCTCACATGGACAATGCTCTAATAATGATGATCATCACACTTTTGTTTACTTACAACTCGATACTAGAACAAAAATATGACTCTATATGAATGCCTCCGGCAGTGTACCGGGATGTGCAATTATCTAGCGTAGCAAAGATATCAAAAAATGGACAAGCCGAAAACATCGTGCTAGCTGGCTTACGATCATGCAAAGCAATATGACGATAAATGCTCAAGTCATGTATATGATGATGATGGAAGTTGCATGGCAATATATCTCGGAATGGCTATGGAAATGCCATAATAGGTAGGTATGGCGGCTGTTTTGAGGAAGATATAAGGAGGCTTATGTGTGATAGAGCGTATCGTATCACGGGGTTTGGATGCACCGGCGAAGTTTGCACCAACTCTCGAGGTGAGAAAGGGCAATGCATGGTACCAAGAGGCTACTAATGATGGAAGGGTGAGAGTGCGTATAATCCATGGACTCAACATTAGTCATAAAGAACTCACATACTTATTGAAAAAATCTATTATTCATCGAAAAAAGTACTAAGCGCATGCTCCTAGGGGGATAGATTGGTAGGAAGAGACCATCGCTCGTCCCCGACCGCCACTCATAAGGAAGACAATCAATAAATAAATCATGCTCCGACTTCATCACATAACGGTTCACCATACGTGCATGCTATGGGAATCACAAACTTCAACACAAGTATTTCTACAATCCACAACTACCCACTAGCATGACTCTAATATCACCATCTTTATATCGCAAAACTATTGCAAGGAATCAAACATATCATATTCAGTGATCTACAAGTTTTATGTAGGATTTTATGACTAACCATGTGAATGACCAGTTCCTGTCATCTCTCTAAATAGATATAAGTGAAGCAAGAGAGTTTAATTCTTTCTACAAAAGATATTCCCACACTCTAACAAATATAAGTGAAGCAAAAGAGCATTCTACAAATGGCGGTTTTCTATGTGTAGGGAAACAGGCAATCCAAACTTCAAATGATATAAGTGAAGCACATGAAGCATTCTATAAAGCCATACTCAAAAGATATAAGTGAAGTGCAATGAGCATTCTATAAATCAACCAAGGACTATCTCATACCAGCATGGTGCATCAAAGAAAAGTGAAAACTAAATGCAAAAGACGCTCCAAGATTTACGCATATCATGTGACGAATAAAAAAAATAGCTCCAAGTAAAATTACCGATGACCGTTAGAAGAAAGAGGGGATGCCTTCCGGGGCATCCCCAAGCTTGGTTGCTTGGGAGTCCTTGAATATTTCCTTGGGGTGCCTCGGGCATCCCCAAGCTTAGGCTCTTTCCACGCCTTATTCCTTCATCCATCGTGATCTCTCCCAAAACTTGAAAACTTCTATCACACAAAACTTAACAAAAAGTTTGGTGAGATCCGTTAGTATAATAAAGCAAATCACTACTCTAAGTACTGTTGCAAACCAATTCATATTTTGTTTTTGAATTTTAGCTACTGTAATATAACTTTTCCATGGCTTAATCCACTGATAGAAATTGATAGTTTCATCAAAACAAGCAAACTATGCATCAAAAACAGAATCTGTCTTAAACAGGACAGTATGTAGTAATCTGGACATTCACCATACTTATGGTACTCCAAAAATTATGAACAAAATTAGAAAAAAAAATAAACAATTTGTATAGAAATACAGTGCAAAAAGTTTCAAAACCGTTTGACGTTCTAGTAAAAAAAATCTAAAATCGTGCACTACAGCCAAAGTTTCTGTTCTGCACCGCACAAACCAACAAGCAATGTAAACATCCTAAAGGCAAATCTTGGCACATTATTTTTATTTTTAAACTTTGTAAAAGCACACAACAGAAATAAATGACTCTCTAAGGGTTGTCTCCCTGGCAGCGCTTTCTTTAAAGCCATTAAGCTAGGCATAAGGTGCTCAAGTAATGAATCCACCTGGATCCCAAGGTATATCAAAGCCAATTTGAATTAGCAATGATTTGGCATTTAGTAGTGAGCACAAAGCAACATATATCTAGTAATGATGAAGTCTAACTCTCTTCCTATGTATCAGCATGTCATAAAAGAATAATTCATGCACACAAAGTAAAGGCCAATGCATAACATAAGAAGTTTCTTGCAATTTTATCATATTAGAAACATAGAGAGGCGGAGATGTAGTTCCTCTCTCATAATAATTGAAAGTAGGAGCAGCAAGCACATGCATATTATATCTATCCAAATCATCATGTGTAGTAGTGAAACGCAACCCATCAATATAATCCTTAATAAGGGCAAACTTCTCCGATATAGTGTAGTCGGGAGAATTCAAAAAGATAATAGGACTATCATGCGTGGGTGAAATAGCAACAATTTCATGTTTAACATAAGGAACTATAGCAAGTTCATCTCCATAAGCATAATTCATATTGGCATCTTGGCCACAAGCATAGCCATCATTATCAAAAAGGGATATTTCAAAAGAATCAACGGGATCATAACAATCATCATAGCAATCATCCTTCGGTAAGAACGAAGGGACATCAAACAATGTATGAGTTGAAGAGTTACTCTCATTAGAAGGTGGGCACGGGTAGCTAATCCGCTCTTCCTCCTTTTGTTCTTCGCTCTCCTCATCATCTTTTTCATCCAATGAGCCCACAGTTTCATCAATTCCTTCTTCCATAGACTCCTGCAAAATATTAGTCTCTTCTTGGACAGTGGAGGAGTCCTCAATATATGGTTTAACATAGGCATTAGAAGCATAATTATCGTAACAATATTTAAGTATGGCAAAATTTTCAGATTTGTAAAGAGTAGTATCATACTCTCCAATGAAAGAATCAATTTCATAAGCACCCTTAAAAGCAACAAATTCTTCAATTTTTTGAACACCATAGTAATTATAAACACCCTTAGTATACGAAGATATGATTCCATTATCATTAAATTCACATTGGTAAGGAAGGTGTTTCTTAGGGTCTTTAGAACAACAAGTACAATCATATATTTCACATAAATTCCAAGCATAGCACTACAAACGATGAATTTGATCCAGTAAAAGTTTCCCTTTTTTAGATATGCGGTGTCGCACATAACAAGCATGCTCATCTAAAGATTTGCCCTCAACTAAGCTAGTTGGGGTTTCAGCATGAGCACATAGGGATCGAAGATGATCCAAGTAAAAAGCTTCAGGAGTGTGATAGATTTTGAGTGGTTCTTCAATGATTGGTGTAGTAGGTACAACTAATTTTTTTTGGTATTTTGCGTTTCCTACCCATAACTAAAGATAGAAAACAAGAGCACAAAATAAAAACCACTTAGTGATAAAGCAAACAAGCACACACGAGAATATTCACCCCACGCAATAACTCCCCGGCAACGGCGCCAGAAAAAGGTCTTGATAACCCACAAGTATAGGGGATCAATTGTAGCCTCTTTGGATAAGTAAGAGTCTCGAACCCAAAGAGGAGCTAAAGGTAGAAAAAATATTCCCTCAAGTTCTATCGACCACCGATACAACTCTACGCATGCTTAACGTTCGCTTTACCTAGAACAAGTATGAAAATAGAAGTACTTTGTAGGTGTTGTTGGATAGGTTTGCAAGATAATAAAGAGCACACAAATAAAAAGTAGGGGCTGTTTAGATGAAAACACAACTAAGTTAGTTTTAGTAGAGACCTTGTTGTCACACAAGAAAGTTATTTGTCCCTAGGCAATCAATAACTAGACCGGTAATCATTATTGCAATTTTATTTGAGGGAGAGGCATAAGCTAACACACTTTCTCTTCTTGGATCATATGCACTTATGATTGGAACTCTAGCAAGCATCTGCAACTACTAAAGATCATTAAGGTAAAACCCAACCATAGCATTAAAGTATCAAGTCCTCTTTATTCCCATACGCAAACAACCTACTTACTCGGGCCTGTGCTTCTGTCACTCACACCACCCACCATAAGCAAATCATGAACATATTGCAAACCTTATAGCGGGGATCCCTCACGCTTGCGCGACATAGAGAGCACCATAGGACAACACCAATAATAAACATGCAACTCAAACCAATCACGATCATCAATTAACCCATAGGGCAAAACAGATCTACTCAAACATCATAGGATAGCCATACATCATTGGGAAATAATATATAGCGTTAAGCACCATGTTTAAGTAGAGATTACAGTGGGTAAAATAGGGGTTACACCGCTGCATAGAGGGGGGAAGAGTTGGTGATGACGGCGGTGAAGTTGTTGGTGTAGATCGTTGTCATGATGATGGCCCAGGCGGCGTTCCGGCGCCACCGGGAGAGAGGGGGAGAGAGCCCCCCTTCTTCTTCTTCTTCTTCCTTGACCTTCTCCCTAGATGGGAGAAGGGTTTCCCCTCTAGTCCTTGGTCTCCATGGCATGGGAGGGGCGAGAGCCCCTCCGAGATTGGATCTGTCTCTCTGTCTCTCTCTGTTTCTGCGCTTCCAGATCTAGCCTTTCACCGTTTCTTATATTCCTGGAGATCCATAACTCCGATTGTATTGAAATTTGAACATGATTTTTATCCGGATATTAGCTTTCTTGCGCGAAAGAAGGGCACCAACCGCCTTACGGGGTGTCCACGAGGGTCAGGGGCGCGCCCCCTGCCTCGTGGGCCCCTCGAGCATCGTCTCACGTTGATTTCACTTCCTAAAATTCACATATATTCCAAAAAAATCTTTGTCAGTTTTTATCCCATTTGGAATCCGTTTGATATGGATTTTCTGCGAAACAAAAAACTTGCAACAAACAGGAACTGGCACCGGGCGCTGTATCAATATGTTAGTCCCAAAAATAGTATAAAAAGTTGCCAAAAGTATATGAAAGTTGTATAATATTGGCATGGGACAATCAAAAATTATAGATACGACAGAGACGTATCACACATGCGCGTACGTACGAGAGAAACGTGCATCGCTTGGCCCCCAACCAGCCACCGTAACCGGGAACTCCCCAATATTTTCCTCGCCCTCGCTTCTACCACGGTTTTTCCATCATGGACGGCCCAAAGAATGTCATGCAGCTGCGTCTCCGGCCCGCCTAGGACGAAAAGCCCATTTTCTGTCATGATTTTTTGTCATAGAAGTAGGCCCCCACGACATCTATGATGATACCGGGTTTTGTCACAATTATCATCATAGAAGTGTCATAAGTATGCCAATTTTTTTCGTTCGGCCCAAAATATCACGGATGTGTCTTTTTTTGTAGTGTCACCTCTTGCCGAAGCAGATGCTCGCTATGCTTGTCGTCACCAAAGCTAGTGAAGACGACGTAGCAATCATTCGTGTTGGGGAAGACTTCATCGCACATGGCGCCGGCTGCCGGAGGCGGGGGCGACGATAGAGGCGGCTGCCCCGCACCCGGAGCTAGAGCGGGGGGTGACAAGATATCGCCCCTCATGATGCGCTTGGTGATGGTGCACTACCGGAGCGTGTGCATGGACGGCCTTGCACCACTGTAGTGCTTGCAGGGGTGTCGAGCATCTCCTCGAAGCTCATGCGGGTTGCCATGCGGTCTTGCCGGTTCGCGGGCGCTTGCTGGCCGGTGCAACCTCTTGATCATGCGTTGGTTTTCCCTTGAAGAGGAAAGGGTGATGCAGCAAAGTAGCGTAAGTATTTCCCTCAGTTTTTGAGAACCAAGGTATCAATCCAATAGGAGACTACACACAAATCCCCTAGTACCTGCACAAACAAACAAGAACCTCACAACCAACGCGATAAAGGGGTGGTCAATCCCTTCACGGTCACTTACGAGAGTGAGATCTGATAGAGATAATAAGATAAATATTTTTGGTATTTTTTTGATATAGATTGGAAAATAAATATTGCAAAATAGATGGTAAACTAGAATTGTAGATTGGAAACTTATATGATGTAAAGTAGACCCAGGGGCCATAGGTTTCACTAGTGGCTTCTCTCAAGATAGTGATACGTCTCCATCATATCTATAATTTTTGATTGTTCCATGTTATTATATTATCAACCTTGGATGTTTTATATGCATTTATATGGTATTTTATATGATTTTTGGGACTAACCTAGTAACCTAGAGCCCAGTGCCAGTTTCTGTTTTTTCCTTGTTTTTGAATATAGCAGAAATGGAAAACCAAACGAAGTCCAATTGACCTGAAATTTCACGGAGATTGTTTTGGACCAGAAGAAGCCCACGGAGTACCGGAGATGGACTAGAGGAGTCCCGAGGCCACCACGAGGGTGGGGGGCGCGCCCTACCCCCTGGGCGCGCCCCCCTATCTCGTGGCCGCCTCGAGGACCCCCCTGACTTGTTCCTGACTCCAACACCTCTTATATATACCCAAACTTCCAGAATGAAACCTAGATCGGGAGTTCCGCCACCGCAAGCCTCTGTAGCCACCGAAAACCAATTTAGACCCGTTCTGGCACCCTGCCGGAGGGGGGAATCCCTCTCCGGTGGCCATCTTTATCATCTCGGCGCTGTCCATGATGAGGAGGGAGTAGTTCACCCTCGGGGCTGAGGGTATGTACCAGTAGCTATGTGTTTGCTCTCTCTCTCTCTCTCGTGTTCTTGATTTGGCACGATCTTGATGTATCGCGAGCTTTGCTATTATAGTTGGATCTTATGATGTTTCTCCCCCTCTACTCTCTTGTGATGAATTGAGTTTTCCCTTTGAAGTTATCTTATCGAATTGAGTCTTTAAGGATTTGAGAACACTTGATGTATGTCTTGCATGTGCTTATTTGTGGTGACAATGGGATATCACGTGATCCACTTGATGTATGTTTTGGTGATCAACTTGCGAGTTCCGTACCTCGTGAACTTATGCATAGGGGTTGGCACACGTTTTAATCTTGACTCTCCGGTAGAAACTTTGGGGCACTCTTTGAAGTTCTTTGTGTTGGTTGAATAGATGAATATGAGATTGTCTGATGCATATCGTATAATCATACCCATGGATACTTGAGGTGACACTGGAGTATCTAGGTGACATTAGGGTTTTGGTTGATTTGTGTCTTAAGGTGTTATTCTAGTACGAACTCTATGATAGATTGAACAGAAAGAATAGCTTTGTGTTATTTTACTACGGACTCTTGAATAGATCGATCAGAAAGGATAACTTTGAGGTGGTTTCATACCCTACCATAATCTCTTTGTTTGTTCTCCGCTATTAGTGACTTTGGAGTGACTCTTTGTTGCATGTTGAGGGATATTTATATGATCCAATTATGTTATTATTGTTGAGAGAACTTGCACTAGTGAAAGTATGAACCCTAGGCCTTGTTTCCTAGCATTGCAATACCGTTTACGCTCACTTTTACCACTTGCTACCTTGCTGTTTTTATATTTTTAGATTACAAAAACCTATATCTACCATCCATATTGCGCTTGTATCACCATCTCTTCGCCGAACTAGTGCACCCATACAATTTACCATTGTATTGGGTGTGTTGGGGACACAAGAGACTCTTTGTTATTTGGTTGCAGGGTTGTTTGAGAGAGACCATCTTCATCCTACGCCTCCCACAGATTGATAAACCTTAGGTCATCCACTTGAGGGAAATTTTCTACTATCCTACAAACCTCTGCACTTGGAGGCCCAACAACGTCTACAAGAAGAAGGTTGTGTAGTAGACATTAGATAGCATGTATTACGGTGGGTCAACAAATTACTACCGAGCAATTGATAGAAAAGCACATAGTTATGATGATATCTAAGGCCATGATCATGAATATAGGCATCACGTCCGTGACAAGTAGACCGAAGCGATTCTGCATCTACTACTATTACTCCACACATAGACCGCTATCCAGCATGCATCTAGAGTATTAAGTTCATAAGAACGGAGTAACGCTTTAGGCAAGATGACATGATGTAGAGGGATAAACTCAAGCAATATGATATAAACCCCATATTTTTATCCTTGATGGCAACAATACAATATGTGCCTTGTTTCCCCTGCTGTCACTGGGAAAGGACACCGCAAGATCGAACCCAAAGCTAAGCACTTCTACCATTGCAAGAAAGATCAATCTAGTAGGCCAAACCAAACTGATAATTCGAAGAGACTTGCAAAGATATCAAATCATGCATATAAAAATTCAGAGAAGAACCAAATAATATTCATAGATAATCAAGTTCATAAACCCAAAATTCATCGGATCTTGGCAAACACACCGCATTAAGAGTTACATCAAATAGATCTCGAAGAAGATCTAGGAGAACTTTGTATTGAGATCCAAAGAGAGAGAAGAAGCCATCTAGCTAATAACTATGGACCCGAAGGTCTGTGGTAAACTACTCACACATCATCAGAGAGGCTATGGTGTTGATGTAGAAGCCCTCCGTGATCGAATCCCCCTTCGGCAGATTGCCGAAAAAGGCCCCAAGATGGGATATCACGGGTACAGAAGGTTGTGGTGGTGGAAAAGGTGTTTCGTGGCTCTCCCTGAAGGTTTCAGGGTACGAGAGTATATATAGGTGAAAGAAGTAGGTCGGTGGAGCTGCGAGGGGCCCACGAGGGTGGGGGGCACGCCCTCCTACCGTGTGGCCGCCTCGCTGCTTCCTTTACATCCACTCAAAGTCTCTTGGATCATGTTTGTTCCAAAAAAGATCCTCACGAAGGTTTCATTCCGTTCGGATTCCATTTGATATTTCTTTTCTACGAAACACTGAAATAGGCAAAAAAACATCAATTTGCATTGGGCTTTTGGTTAATAGGTTAGTCCGAAAAATAATATAAAAAGGTATATTAAAGCCCACTAAACATCCAAAACAGATAATATAATAGCATGGAACAATAAAAAATTATAGATACGTTGGAGACGTATCAGCCAGCTTGGCCACAGGCGCCTAGTCGGCGGCTGCGACGAGGCGGTTGTCATAGCAGGGAGCCTGCTGCTCAGCCTTGCACTTGTTGTTCTGCTGGCGGCTTCTTTTGCCATCCGTCTTGGAAGGCGACGCTGGCAGTGCCTTGCCGGCGTCATCCAACACGACTTGGATCTTCATGGCGGAGTCGGCCATGGCGTACTTGTCCGCCGTGACCATGAGCGCGGCCATGGTGGTCGGCCCGGAGCGCATGAGCTTGTGCTTGAGGAGGGTGGCATCTCGGCAACTCACAAAGTACTAGATAGCTTGAACCTCATGGACCCCCTCACAGCTGTTCTGGAGCTCGGTCTAGCGTGCAAGGTACTCGCGGCCGGTCTCGTTCAGCCCCTGCACGCACATGGTGAGCTAACTGGGACGGCCGGGTCGCTTGTAGGTGTCGGTGAAGTTGCACACGAAGGCCAGCTCGAAGTTGAGCCATGAGTTGACGCGACCGGCCGGTAGGCTGTTCAGCCATGTCTGGGCCGAGCCCTGGAGCATGAGTGGGGCGTAGCGCACGGCTAGACGTCGGTTGCTGCCCGCGATGCCAATGGTGGTAGTGTAGTCCATGAGCCAGTCCTCCAGCTTGATGGTCCCGTTGTATTTGGGGGTGTCGCGGGGAAGCGTCAACCCTTTGGTGAAGGGCTTGTCCTGGATGCACGGGCCGAAGCAAGCCAGACTGACTGCGTTGTCCTCCTCTAGCTCGAGGGAGAGGGCGAGCTGCTCGATGCGGTGGCGAGCGTTGTTGGTGTCGATGTCACGTGGGTCCAGCTGGCTTGCGACCGGGCCGCGGGGAGCCGGGCCGGCTGAAGCCTGTCGGCCACCCCGTACGGATTGTGGGGGAGGGTCTTGCCGACGCCGGTCTTCCGGAGCCGGCTCGTTGCCTAGGTTGTCTCGAGCCGTCAGGGCCTGGTTGCGCTGGGTTCGGGTCCGGCCGGAATGAGCCTCACTGGGGGCGGAGAGGACGCCATGTTCCGTTGCTCACGGTCCTTGGTGTGGCGTGAGATGGACGCCGCGTGATGGTCAAGGCAGTCCTGCTGCGTGTTCGTGGCGCCCAGCAGCTCGCGCATGCGCTGCAAGCGCTCCTGCAGCTCCTCGCCCTGCAGCTATTCCAGGCCAATGACAGCTACCTCCGCGGCGCAAATGTTCTTGATGGGGGTGTCCTAGACGGGCAGGACCACACCCACCGCACGGCCGATGGCGCCACCATGGGTTTGCACCTCGGCAACCCGGATGGACTCAGCTGCGGCCGGCGTGAAGCCGTGCGCGGCGTCACGCTCCCGCTGTATGGACTCGAGACGACGCTGCGTAGCAGCAAGCGTCGTGGCCTCATCCAGCAGACGCTTGCACTCCTCATCGAGCTGGGCCTCACCTGGATGGCATTGACATCGGTGGTGATGGGGACGCTAAGGTTCTGTAGCGTGGCGCGCAGCGAGTCGGTCGTGCTGGCGCGCTCTGCTGCGGCCTTGGCAGCGGTGGCCTTCTTCGTGGCGCTGGACAAAGTGGAGCCGGAGTCGGTGACAAGCACTTCCACATGGATGCAGAGGTTTGCCGCAGCCGAGGGGGACAGGTGAGTCGGTGACGTCGAGCACCTCGCTGGGGTACTCGTCGGGGACGAGCATGATGGAGATGCGCGGCGCGCCGAAGGGGACGATGGTCAAGCCAGCGGAGCCGGTCAGCGCTGCGCCGAGCGCGGGAACCAAGCTGTGCATGACGGGCTCGTCGGAGTCGATGAAGGGCCCCGTCTGGAATGTGTCTCCGGCCAGCACCTCGAGCAGCCCCATGGTGGGCGCTAGCTGTCGTGGTGATCTCACGGCAGATGCCATGGGATGGCTAAAGAGAGGGACATGCAAGAGGCCACCGGTGGGCTCCAAAGGTGAGGTTGGTACAAGCGAGTGCAAGACACAAGACGTACCCAGGTTCAGGGCTCTCCGAAGAGATAACACCCCTAGTCTTGCCGAGTGTAGTTTATATGAAGTGGATACAAGCTTACTCCTAGAGCTGTTTCGGGGAGGAGGGAAGACATGCCAGTGCATAGTCTGCTCCCTCTCCGTGTGGGTGGATGTGAGTGTGTGTGTGTGTGTAAAAGAGTCGACCCTCTGCATGGAGGAGCACCGGGGGGTCTTATAGGTTCCCCTCGGGGTTGCAATGGTCATATTACATAGGCACGGGGCCATGATGTTAGTGTCTAGGAGCCGACAGTGGGGGCCGCCGGGTCCGCCGGGTGCGGGCCTTGCCGGGTCCGTCAGGTGCGGGCCGTACCGAAGCCACCGGGTGTGGGTACGGCTGGCTGTTGGGTATTGTTGGCACTGTTTACGTAGAGTTTCTATACAACCCTGTATTGTAATTGTACACCATGTGTACATCTATAAATATAAGGAGCCACACCCAATACGTGAGGTGTGCTGTATTCCCACAATCCTAAGTTTTAACATGGTATCAGAGCTAGGTTAGATCGCTTCCTTTGTTGCCTCCCGATCGCTGCCGCTGCACCTGCCCTCGATCGATCACTGTCGCCGCACCTGGAGATGGCTTCCGTGCCCGCCGCCGCTTAGTCCCAGGTTGCCGCCGCCGCTTAGGCTGCCGCCGCCTCCCCGTTTCTGTCGCCGTGCCCTCTTGCCCCAGGCGCTCTCCTCCCATCACCAGTTTCGGCCGATGCCGTGCCGTCTGCGCCTCTTGGCTTCGGCCAGGTGCAGCCGCTGGCCTACGGGCCTCCCGTCGCCCACACTTGGCCGGGGTATTCCAACCCCTACAGGGTCCCTGATGCGCCGGTGGCTGATTACGGCGGACCAGTCGCCCCGCCGGTCTCCGCGCTGGTGGCCTCCTACAAAGGACCAACCGCCCCGCCGGCCTCCTATGATACTCCGACCACTCCGGTTGTCCCCTACGGCTATGCGTCGCCCCACCCGCTGGCCCATGGTGTTGCTGTGGCCAACCAGTGGCCGTCCTACTCGATGCCCTATGGCGCTTCCCTGCCGCCGACGTACGACGCCTACACATCGGCCTAGATGCCTCCTGGCATCCCTTCGCCCTACGGGGCGCCCTACAATGGTTCTTCCATGGAGTTGGTGCCCTCTTTGGTCCAGCCGGGTGTTGCTTCGTCTCCGGCCTTCTATGCACCACCACCGCCTTCGGATCATGTTGTCACGACGGCACCGTTTTATTCTGCGCACCTCATCCCGGTGAAGCTCACGATGGATAACTACGTGTCATGGCGTGCCCAAGTGCTACCGCTTCTTCGTAGTCGCTATTTGGAGAGCTATGTTGATGGCACCCTGTCGTGCCCTCCATCGTATCACCCGGCACATCATGCTTGGGTGGCGCAAGATCACGCCATCCTCTCCGCCATACAGTCCTCTCTCACGGAGGGAGTTTCGTCGCTGGTCATCTTCGCCGCTACGTCTCGGGACGTGTGGATGGCCCTTCTGTTGGGGAACGTATCAGAATTTTAAAATTTTCTATGCATCACCAAGATCAATCTATGGAGTCATCTAGCAACGAGGGAGAGAGGAGTGTATCTACATACCCTTGTAGATCGCGTGCGGAAGCGTTCAAGAGAACGGGGTTGATGGAGTCGTACTCGACGTGATCCAAATCACCGATGACCTAGTGCCGAACGGACGGCACCTCCGCATTCAACACATGTACGGTTGGGAAGACGTCTCCTCCAACTTGATCCAGCAAGGGGGAAGGAGAGGTTGATGAAGATCCAGCAGCACGACGGCGTGGTGGTGGAAGCAACGGTGATCTCGGCAGGGCTTCACCAAGCGCAGGGAGACGGAGGAGTGTCACGGAAGGGAGAGGGAGAGGCCAGGGGCTTGGGTGTGGCTGCCCTCCCTCCCCCCACTATATATAGGGTGCCTAGGGGGGGCGGCCCTAGGAGATCCAATCTCCTAGGGGGGGCGGCGGCCAAGGGGGTGCCTTGCCCCCCAAGGCAAGGGTGGTGCCCCCCACCCCTAGGGTTTCCAACCCTAGGCGCAGGGGGAGGCCCAAGGGGGGCGCACCAGCCCACTAGGGGCTGGTTGCCCTCCCACTTCAGCCCATGGGGCCCTCCGGGATAGGTGGCCCCACCCGGTGGACCCCCGGGATCCTTCCGGTGGTCCCGGTACAATACCGATTACCCTTGAAACTTTCCCGATGGCCGAAACTTGACTTCCTATATATAAATCTTCACCTCCGGACCATTCCGGAACTCCTCGTGACGTCCGGGATCTCATCCGGGACTCCGAACAACTTTCAGGTTACCGTATGCTAATATCTCTACAACCCTAGCGTCACCGAACCTTAAGTGTGTAGACCCTACGGGTTCGGGAGACATGCAGACATGACCGAGACGCCTCTCCGGTCAATAACCAATAGTGGGATCTGGATACCCATGTTGGCTCCCACATGCTCCATGATGATCTCATCGGATGAACCACGATGTCGAGGATTCAATCAATCCATATACAATTCCCTTTGTCAATCGCTACGTTACTTGCCCGAGACTCGATCGTCGGTATCCCAATACCTCGTTCAATCTCGTTACCGGCAAGTCACTTTACTCGTGCCGTAATGCATGATCCCGTGATCAACCACTTGGTCACATTGAGCTCATTATGATGATGCATTACCGAGTGGGCCCAGAGATACCTCTCCGTTATACGGAGTGACAAATCCCAGTCTCGATTCGTGCCAACCCAACAGATACTTTTGGAGATACCTGTAATGTACCTTTATAGTCACCCAGTTACGTTGTGACTTTTGGCACACCCAAGGCACTCCTACGGTATCCGGGAGTTGCACAATCTCATGGCCTAAGGAAATGATACTTGACATTCGGAAAAGCTACAGCAAACGAACTACACGATCTTTGAGCTAAGCTTAGGATTGGGTCTTGTCCATCACATCATTCTCCTAATGATGAATGATGTGATCCCGTTATCAACGACATCCAATGTCCATGGTCAGGAAACCGTAACCATCTATTGATCAATGAGCTAGTCAACTAGAGTCTTACTAGGGACATGGTGTTATCTATGTATCCACACATGTATCTGAGTTTCCTATCAATACAATTCTAGCATGGATAATAAACGATTATCATGAACATTGAAATATAATATAATAATAACCAATTTATTATTGCCTCTAGGGCATATTTCCAATATCTTCATACCAGTTTTGCTTCGCAGTCTCAGGCGTGTGCTCATGCTATTTGCACTGCACTTGGGGAGGTGAAGCTTAATGATCTCACCGTCACGGACTACTTAAACAAGGTGACGGGTATGATGGACACACTTGCCTCCATTGGAAAGGCTCTTGGGCCAGAGGAGTTCACATCTTATGCACTTAATGGCCCGGGTGACGACTATGATAATTTGGTGGAGAATACCAATGGTCGTGACACTCCCATCCAGCCGCGTGAGCTGTATGCGCGTCTTCTTGCCACGGAACAACACATCCAGGCTCGCCGCTCTGCGCCAAGTTTCCCTTCTGCCCATGCTGCAACACTTGGCAAGGGCAAGCCCTACATGCTGCCAACTGGTGGCAAGCCGCCGGCCACGCCTAACCCGCGGAACTCCACTACCTCCGCTGGTGGTCATGTCCGTGCATGTTGTCCTTCGTGTGGAGCTCAGGTCCCCTGCCAGCTTTGTGGTCTTGATGGTCATCTTGCTTCCCGTTGTCATCGTTGCTTCAAAAGGATTTCTTGGGCATCGGGAACAATGTCAAAGGGAATGAGAAGCAGGCTGCCCTAGCGAGTCATGAGCAGGGGCATACTCCTTCCTATCCAGTTGATGCATCTTGGTACATGGATACAGGAGCTACCAATCACCTGACGAGTGAGATGGGCAAGCTCTCTACACAGGAGCCGTACCGTGGACAAGATCAGGTTTGCACCGCTAATGGGGGAGGTATGCACATCTCACATATTGGTCAGGCATCACTTCTTACACGTCGATCCACACAATTGCATCTTCTTAATGTCCTTCGTGTTCCCTCTGTTTCACATAGTTTGCTTTCTGTTTCTAAACTTACTCGTGATAATAATGTTCTTGCTTAATTTCATCCTGTTCATTGTTTTGTGAAGGACTGGGACATGAGGGACGTACTCCTTACAGGTTGACTATGCAATAATGGTTTCTATGCACTTGATGTGCCACCAGCTCCTAGTGCTTTTAGCGGTGTTCGTGTGTCTCCATCACATTGGCATGCACGCCTTGGTCATCCTGCCACTCCCATCATTCTCCATGTACTGCATCGTCATGAGCTTCCATTAGTGTCAAATAAACATGTTGATGCAGTTTGTGATGCCTGTCAGCAAGGCAAGAGTCACCAGCTTCCTTTTTCTGAGCCGAGTCGTGTAGTCAATAAACCGCTTGAACTTTTGTTTTAGGATGTATGGGGCCATGCCCAAACCTCTTTTAGTGGTCATAATTACTATGTCAGTTTCATTGATGCTTACAGTCGCTTCACTTGGCTTTATCTTCTTAAACGCAAGTCTGATGTGTTTAATGTTTTCTTACAATTCCAAGCGCATTTTGAGTGTTTGCTTAGTCATAAAATCATTCATGTCCAATCCAATTGGGGGCTGAGTATCACAACCTCAATGCATTCTTTAATAAGCTTGGAATTACACATCGTGTGTCTTGTCCTCATACACATCAGCAAAACGGTGTAGCTGAGCGTAAGCATCATCATATAGTTGAGACAGGTCTTGCTTTGCTTGCCCATGCCTCCATCCCTTTTTGGTTTTGGATTGATGCATTTTCCACCGCATGCTTTCTCATTAACAGACTCCCTACATGACTCTGTCAGATGAAAACACCACTTGAGCTCTTGCTGAATGAAGTTCCTGATTATACATTTCTCAAGGTCTTTGGGTGCGCGTGTTGGCCACATCTTCGTCCATATAACCAACGCAAGTTAGAGTTTTGGTCTAAACAGTGAGTATTTCTTGGTTATAGTTCTCTTCATAAAGGGTACACGTGTCTTCATGTTTCCTCTAACCGCGTCTACATCTCACGTGATGTGGTGTTTCATGAGAACGCTTTTCCTTTTTCTGCACTTCCCTTCACCTCCACCACTCCCACTGCACCTGAGAAATCTGCTTTACCTTTGCCTGGTCAATTTGTTGATGCTGCATATACTCCCTTGTTGCTACCTAACCATGATGCAGGTACTGGGCGCGGAGCACGCCTCGAGCATGTGGATGAGCAGCCGCCCGCGTCCCCTCGGATGTCCGCCGAGCCCGTTCGCGACGTCCCTCCGTCACCTAGCCTGCCGACGGGGCTAGCCGTGCCGGGCACTACAGGGCTTCCCAACCCGTCGGCCGAGCCGGCTGTCGTGGGAGTAAGTCTGATAATAAGGATGGGGCTATGTAGGAAGAGGCAAGATCCTAGCTACAGTGAGGTTGTGAACGCAAGATGTACGAGTTCAGGCCCTTCTCGGAGGAAGTAATAGCCCTACGTCTCAGTGCCCGGAGGCTTGGTTGACTGGATTATGCGTGAGAGTTATAGGGGTGCGAACCCTTGTACCCGAGGAGGGGGTGGCTTATATAGAGTGCGCCGGACCCCTCCAGCCCTCAGTTATACAGGGTTCAATGTACATTAAGACAAGGCGTTACTGGTAACGCTAGCTATACAGAGCTATAAATGGCCTTTGACACTACGGAGTGAATGCCTGACCGTTGTCATCCTGAGTGGCTTTAGATTTTCTGTTCTCTGAGTGATTCTTCATGTGGTCGACTGAATCTATCTAGGTCGAATGGAATTGGGATATCCGAGTGGATAACTGGTCGAGTGGATTGCACTCCAAGGTGTTTTCAGTCGGTATCTTCTGTTGCACTTTGAGTGTCTTTGATTCTAGGGCAGTGTCCTTAGGTAGGGCGTCTTGGTTAGGCCTATGACCCTACCCTAGGTACATGTCATCGTCATTAGCCCCCGAATGGATTGAGGTCCGAGTGAAGAAAGTGTTGAAGTTGATTTCGACCCAATTTCATGCTTCAGAGGCATTTCATTGGAATCCGTGAGTCACGCTTGAAGCTTCAACTTTGTTTCAGTCGCCTTGATCAATTCATAGGCCGTCGAGTGAGTTATGCTGATGGTCTTCGAGTGTTATTGTGGCGTGAAATCCTGGCGCGATTGGTTGCTTTATGGTTCCCGGATCTCACAGGATTTGAAATTTTGGAGAAGCGCACAGGACGGAGCGTGTCATAGTTATCGGAGTGGATATACAGGGGCACCTCGATCCCCATGCCGCCTTTTTCGCCACGTATCGGGAGAGCGACTATTGCGGGATATGATTAGATTACTCGGGCCCACACGTCAGCCACTCGGAAGTGGCCTCATAAATAGCGTCTGAGTCGAGGTCATGCACAGTGCGCCTCAATCGATCTCCTCCTTCTCTGTTCCTCCTCCGCATTCTCCTCTGCTCTCGCCGCTTCCGCTCATCCTGCACGCACTCTGCCGCCATGGGGAACGACGAAGGGCAAGAAGATGACTCGGGGGTCGCCGTCGAGGTCCGGTTTGCAGCCTGGTTGGATCCAGGGGGACTGGATTCGATCCATGATCCAGAAAGAAGACTTGGAGGATCTGGCTGGCGCGGCTTGATTGCTCACGGGTCCTGGAGGCTGCCAGGGAACAAGACCGAACCTCAGCCGCATGAGGGTGAGTGTGTCCTCCTTGCAACCCAGGTCGACCGTGGTTTCTCCCTGCCTCCGCATCCTTTTTCTGGGGTTTCTTGAACTTCTTTGGTGTTCAAATCCACCATTTCCCCCCAAACACCTTCACCTATCTTGCAGCATACATTTCTTTGTGCAAAAATTTCTTGGGCTGTCAACCACACTGAGGTCTCTTCAAGCATATCTTCACTTGCCGTTCTCAAATGGTAAAGAAAGAAAATCCGACTGATGAGAAGACGCATGTGATCCAAATGTGTGGGGGTTTGGGGATTCAGACTAGGGGTAGAAGCACCTTTCGTTCCATAACCCTCCCTGAGTCAGTCCGCGGGTGGCAGTCGACCTGGTTTTATTGCAAGGACGTCCCGACTTCGGGTCAGTCGACCGATCTTCCCCCTTTCACCATGGATCGACGCCGCCAACCTTCTTCGTTGACCGTGACTCTAGAGGAGAAAGGCGAGATTTCACATTCAGTAGACCAGGTTGTCAGATTAGTCCGGGAGGGGGTGACTGGCATGGACTTGCTGGAAGTGTTCCTTAGTCGACGTATCCAACCTCTCCAAGTCCTCGACCATCCGATGTGGATGTATTCGGGCGCTGATGACACTGCTCGGGTCCACCCAGAGGAGGTCACTGAGGAAACGGTGGCTCAGTGGTTGTGAAGCATAACTAGGAACAAGGACAACCCCAGGGGGTCCAGGAGGGTCCTGCCATTTGATGCTGAGCACGAGCCAGAAGAGGTAAAGCTCAAAATGCCGAGTGTTTTCTTTCTTTCACTCGCAGTTGCTCTTGAATCCGACTGATATTTGTTGATATGCGCCTTTCAGATTTACACCGAGATGTATTCGATGCCAAACGGAGAGCAGTTTCAAGAAGGAGAGGAGAGCACGGACGAGAGTGGCGATTGGCAATCCCTAGATGAAAATGACAATGATAGCGATGACTCGGATGGCTGTGAGGAGGTCGACATGCCGCCCAGCTCAAAACGTTGATCCAAACAGTCCCAAGATCCTATAGGTGGGCGGGGTAAGGTAGCTCCTCCAAGTGTACAAGTGCAAAAGCACAGTCAGACTTCGTCCCCGGAACCGTCTGAAAAGGCCGCTAAGCAGCCCAAGGTCGCCCCATAGAAGCCTCGGAAGGCTTTGCCCAAGATCAAGGTGGATGTTCCTATCACCTCTGCGTAAGTGTTTTGCTTCCCCTCTTTGCCTTCTATGCTTCTGTCGACTCATCAGCTTGCTTGACCGAGTGAGCTTTTGGAACTATCAGTGTGGCTACCTCTGGGACGTCCATGAACATTGACAAGGAGCAAGATGACAAGGAGAGTGCAGATGTGGCCACTTCACGAGCAGGTATAACTCCACAGCCTTGCCCTCACTTTGTCAATTGTTCTTTTGGTCAACGGAACTCTTACGGTTGAGTGTTTTGTAGCGCCACCGAATATTATTAAACTTCCAGACAACGATGACCATGAAGACGTGCCTCAGAGGAACACATGAAGAAAGGGCAGGACTTCGAGCAGGAGGGTGCCTGCCAGCAAAGTGTCTCAGTCGGCTCCAGCACCAGAACCAGTCATCCAACAATCCGAGGATCCAGTTCGGGCTTCTGTTTCATTCGCCGATCCTCTGTTGATTGATCGTCCTTCAGCGTCGACTGCTCAATTCCCTGCTCCGTCTGTGCGACTCCATGCTTCAGATCCCATGGCTGCCTCGTCTGTTCTACCAACTCCGCTCTTTGGTACCCATCATGTCCGAGAGGACCAAGTAAGCGCTACTAAGGAAGCTATACGCCAGGCAGGCCTTATGATGGAGAAAATGAAGGTGGTGCATGAGGCCAGCAAGGCTGCCTACAATGCCAGCTCTGCCCTTCAAACCAATGTCTAGGTGAGTTGATTTCCGACTGGTCTTTTAGCTTGATCTTTGCTCTCTGTTAGCATATGGTACTTGAAAACTGCTGCTTTATTATTCGTAAGATGTCCGTGGATGAGCATTTTCAAACCTTATGTGCATCTATCATGAACTTGCGTCTGTACACCCACTAGGTGTCTTCTTTCGCCTTGTAGCTTTTTTAGTTGAATCGCCCAATCTTTGTCGAGTGAACTCTTGAACCAGTGGGGGCACACCGAGTGCACCCACTGGGTGTAGTCCCCAAGACCGCCGTCGAATGTTTGATTCGGTGGGGGTCTTTCCAAAGTGTTGTTTTGCCACGGGAGTCTTAGAACTTGTTTGTTTGTAGTATATTCACTCGGCTTTGGACGGATCTCGTCGAGTGAACTCTGAGCCAGTGGGGGCACGCTAAGTGCACCCACTGGGTCTAGTCCCCGAGACCGCGGTCGACTGCGGGCAGTCGGCGGTGGTCTGAGCTCAAATGTTGTTGTCATTTTACTCCTTCCACTCGGACTGGACGGACCATGTCGAGTGGGAAGTCGAACCAGTGGGGGCACGCCAAGTGCACCCGCTGGGTGTAGTCCCTGTGACTACTGTTGAATGTTTGATTCGGTAGTAGTCTTAGAACTCTTTTTTCCGTAATAACTTGAACTTGTATCTTATCGCTCGGAAGCAATCGATCTTTGTTTCTGTCAACTGAAGTGCCTTATCTATTGACTGCAGAGATCTTGTGAGCTCGCGGCCCAGTTCACTGAATTAGAGAAGAAACAAATTTATCTCAACCTTGATCTGGAACTCACCAAGGAAAATTTGAAGAAGGCCCAAGACGAAGTAGCCATCATGGAAGGTAACAATTCGGTCGACTGTTAGCGTTGTCATCCTTTCTTTTCAACCTTTAAACCGAGTGACTCCACTCGAACAGATGTGCGTAGTGAAAATCATCAACTCCAAGCTCGTCTGAAGAATGTTATTTCTTTAGACAAAATGAAGCAGGCTCTAGAGCAAAAGGACCTTGACCTTGCAGCAGCACAGAAGACGGCGCGGGAGAAAACTGGACTTGCTGACAAGAAGCTGGCTTCAGTCGGCAAGTTAGAAGAAGAAAACGCCAAGCTAAAGACTGTCGTAGATGAAGTGAACAAAGAAGTCGTGCAGCTGAAGAAGGACAAGGTGGCCTTGACCGACAGAGTCGAAGATCTCACTCAGAGGAGGGACGAACTGGAGACTTATCTGGGAGGCCTCGCCAAGAAGATGTTCCTCATGCTTGAAGGTACTTTCCCTTATCCGACTGTTTTGCAACCACCAACTCATCATACGACGGTCGACTAATTATTTTTTTGTGCATGCAGAATTCTGTCAAAACTTTGAGGAAGAGACTGGGCGGATTTAGACGAGTCTGGACCCCATCAACTCCCCTGTCAAGGACGAAGTTGCGATGAACATGCCGCGACTAGAATCTCACCTCACCAGTGTTATGAACTACCTTGCTCGACTGAAAGTGGCGGTGCCGCGGATCGACACAGAGCTCTGGCCAGGTGTGATGTTCCAGAATGACCTCGAGTCTCTGATGACTCGACTCAATGAAATCCCTGGTCGAGTGCAGGCGTCGAAGAAGTCATCTGCTCGCTGTGGTGCTGACGTGGCTCTATCTCTGGTCCGTGTTCATTGCAAGGAAGTTAGAGAAAAGAAGCTGGCGGCTCTCAAGGTCGCCAACACCAAGAAGCTTCAGTTCCAATCCTTTATGGAGACCTTCATCGAGGCTGCCACTCGCATCACAGATGGAATTAACCTGGATGAGTTCGTCGAGCCCGCTAGCCCTTCTCTTGCCGAATGAAAAACTTGATAGCTTGATTTAATTTGCCTCGGGATGCTGATTGATTTTGTAATTATTAAAACTCTTTCGGGCTTGATGCTCGAGTACTTCCGCTGATGGTTCTGAACTTTCATGGATTTTATCCGAACTTGGTTTTTTCTTCTGAATGTAGTTGCTTTGTCTTTATCACCTTTGAGTTTTGACTTTGAGCGAATTTGGAATAATAACTGAAACTCCGAGTGGATGGGTCGCTCCCCACTCGGAGTTGACATTGTACTTGTGGCGCAACTCCGAGTACAACCAGACGTTGTACTTGTGACGCAGCTCCAAGAGCAGCCAGTAATTGTATTTGTGGCGTAGCTCCGAGTGCAACCAGGCGTTGTACTTGTGGCGCAGCTCCGAGGGCAGCCAGTCACTGTATTTGTGGCGTAGCTCCGAGTGCAACCAGACGTTGTACTTGTGGTGCAGCTCCGAGAGCAGCCAGTATACTATGTATTTGTGGCGCAGTTTCGAGTGCAACCATACATTGTATTTGAGGCGTAGCTTTGAGTGCAACCAACTCTCCGACTGGGAGGATTGCTCTCCACTCGGAGTAGTTTTGTAACTTAGACGAGTACGGGGTCGCACCTACATTCCCGAGTGGGAGTATTGCTCTCCACTCGGAGTAGTTTTGTAACTTAGGCGAGTACGGGGTCGCAGCTAAGCCCCCGAGTGGGAGGATTGCTCTCCACTCGGAGTAGTTTTGTAACTTAGGCGAGTGCGGGGTCACAGCTAAGCCCCCGAATGGGAGGATTGCTCTCCACTCGGAGTAGTTTTGTAACTTAGGCGAGTACGGGGTCGCAGCTAAGCCCCGAGTGGGAGGATTGCTCTCCACTCGGAGTAGTTTTGTAACCTAGGCGAGTACAGGGTCGCAGCTAAGCCCCCGAGTAGGAGGATTGCTCTCCACTTGGAGTAGTTTGTAACTTAGGCAAGTACGTGGTCGCAGCTAAGCCCCTGAGTGGGAGGATTGCTCTCCACTCGGAGTAGTTTTGTAACTTAGGCGAGTACGGGGTCGCAGCTAAGCCCCTGAGTGGGAGGATTGCTCTCCACTTGGAGTAGTTTTGTAACTTAGGCGAGTGTGGGGTCGTAGCTAAGCCCCCGAATTGGAGGATTGCTCTCCACTCGGAGTAGTTTTGTAACTTGGGCGAGTACGGGATCACAGCTAAGCCCCTGAGTGGGAGGATTGCTCTCCACTCGGAGTAGTTTTGTAACTTAGGCGAGTACGGGGTCGCAGCTAAGCCCCCGAGTGGGAGGATTGCTCTCCACTCAGAGTAGTTTTGTAACTTAGGCGAGTATGGGTTCGCAGCTAAGTCCCTGAGTGGGAGGATTGCTCTCCACTCAGAGTAGTTTTGTAACTTAGGCGAGTACAGGGTCGCAGCTAAGCCCCCGAGTGGGAGGATTGCTCTCCACTCGGAGTAGTTTTGTAACTTAGGTGAGTGTGGGGTCGCAGCTAAGCCCCTGAATGGGAGGATTGCTCTCCACTCGGAGTAGTTTTGTAACTTAGGCGAGTACGGGGTCGCAGCTAAGCCCCCGAGTGCGCTCCACTCGGAGTAGTTTTTGAAACTTAGGCAAATTGGGTTCACAGCTAAGCCCCCGAGTGAGAGGGTTGCTCTTCACTCGGAGTAGTTTTTGAAACTTAGGCGAATCGAGTTCGCAGCTAAGCTCCCGAGTGAGAGGGTTGCTCTTCATTCAGAGTGTTTTTGAAACTTAGGCGAATCGGGTTCGCGGCTAAGCCACCCACTGGGGGATTTGAACACATATGCTTAAAGGGTAAAAATCATTAAGATACTACAAAAATCTTGTCTTTGAAAAGCAAACTGAAGGATTCTTATTACGACTCGTCGATCCAAGTGCTTCGGTATAAAAACAGCGGAGCAGCTCTGCATTCCACGAGCGTGGCTCATCTTCTTTCTTGGCTACATTGTAGAGGTGATACGCCCCATTGTGGAGCACCTTGGTTATGATGAAGGGGCCTTCCCAAGCCGGAGCGAGCTTGTGAGGTCGTTTCTGGTGCATTCGGAGCACAAGATCTCCTTCTTGAAATGCTTGATCTCTGACATTTTGGGCATGGAATCGACGTAGGTCTTGTTGATAGATGGTCGACCGGATTAGAGCCATCTCTCATTCTTCCTCTAGGAGATCAACTGCATCTTGGTGTGCCTGTTCTGCTTCAGCTTCTGAGAAGAGTTCCACTCGGGGGGCGTTATGCAGCAAGTCACTCGGAAGTACAACTTCAACACCGTATACCATGAAGAAAGGAGTTCGGTCAGTTGACCGGTTGGGAGTTGTTCTCAGTCCCCATAGGACAGATGGCAATTCAGTCACCCAAGCTCCAGCAGCATGCTTGAGATCACGCATCAGTTGGGGTTTCAACCCTTGAAGGATCAAACCATTCGCCCTTTCTGCTTACCCATTTGACTGCGGGTGCGCAACAGGTGTGTAATCGACCCGAGTGCCTTGGAAAGCACAAAATGCTCTGAACTCATCAGAATCAAAGTTGGAGCCATTATCTATGATAATGCTATGCGGGACTCCATATCTGAATATTAGCTCTCTGATGAAACTGATGGTAGTGCTTGAATCAAGATTCTTGATAGGCTTGGCTTTGATCCATTTGGTGAATTTGTCGACTGCCATGAGCAAATGAGTGAAACCACTTCTGCCGGTCTTGAAAGGTCCAACCATGTCCAACCCCCAAACTGCAAATGGCCAGACGAGTGGAATAGTCTTCAAAGCAGATGTAGGCTTGTGAGACATGTTCGAATAGAACTAATAGCCTTCGCACTTGTCCACTATATCTTTAGCCATCTCATTTGCACGCAGCCAGTAGAACTCTGCTCGGTATGCTTTGGCCACTATGGTCCGAGAGGACGCATGGTGACCACAGGTCCCCGAGTGAATTTCATTTAGGATCATTCGACCTTCTTGTGGACAAATGCAACGCTGAGCAACTCCGGTAACACTCTCTCTGTAAAGCTGCCCACTTATCACTGTGAAGGCTTTGGATCGACGAACGATCTGGCAGGCCTCATCTTCATCCTCTAGAAGCTCCTGCCTGAGCAGATAGGCAATATATGGCACCGTCCAGTCGGGAGTGATCACCAAAATCTCCATGATCAAGTCGACTACCGCGGGAACTTCAATTTCAGTCGGATTGGTTGAACTTATAGGTTGCGGGGGCTCTTCTGTAAAGGGATCTTCCTGAACTGACGGGGTGTGGAGATGCTCCAAGAACACATTGCTGGGAATAGGTTTCCAAGTGGAACCTATCTTCGCTAGATCGTCGGCAGCTTGATTCTTGATTCGGGGTATGTGGTGGAGCTCTAACCCCTCAAACTTCTTCTCTAGTTTCCTCACTGTGTTGCAATAACCAGTCATAGCTAGGCTCCTGATATCCCATTCCTTCATCACTTGATTGACCACCAATTCTGAGTCGTCGTAGACCATCAGGTGACGGACGCCGAGTGAGATAGCCATACGCAACCCATACAAAAGTGCCTCATACTCGGCTTCATTGTTTAAAGAATCAAAGTGAATCTGGAGGGCAAAGCTGAGCTTATCACCCCTTGGGGATACTAGGACCACACCAGCACCAGAACCATTCAACATCTTGGACCCATCAAAGAACATAGCCCAATGCTCCGAGTGGATCTGAGTCGGTTGCTGCCGTTCGATCCACTCGGCGAGGAAATCTGCTATTTCTTGAGACTTGATTGCCTTCTTTGCCTCAAACTTGATATCCAAAGGAAGGAGTTCAATCACCCATTTGGCCACTCGACCAGTTGCATCCCGATTGTCAGAATTTCTTATAATGGAGCATCACTGACGACTGAGACTGAGTGGTCTGAGAAATAGTGTCCAACTTTCTCCATGGTCAAGTAAATTCCATAGAAAAGCTTCTGATAATGCGGATATCTCTGCTTGGACGGAGTCAAGACTTCGAAAATATAGTACACTGGGTGTTGAACCTTGTAGGCTTTGCCTTCTTCTTCCCGCTTGACTATAAGCACCGTGCTGACAACTTGTCCAGTGGCCGTGATATACAATAGTAGAGGCTCTTTCCTGACTAGGGCAGCGAGCACCGGCTGGGTGGAAAGCAGGGCTTTGAGCTCTACAAACGATGCTTCTGCTTCAGGGGTCCACTCGAACTTGTCAGACTTCTTCATCAATCGGTAAAGAGGCAGTGCCTTTTCACCGAGTCGTGAGATGAATCGACTTAACGCAGCCAAACAACCAATAAGTTTCTGAACATCATGCACACGCACGGGGCGTTTCATTCAGAGGATTGCTCCAACCTTTTCTGGGTTTGCGTCGATCCCTCGTTCGGAAACGAGAAAACTGAGTAACTTTCCACCTGGGACCCCAAATGTGCACTTTGACGGATTGAGCTTGATATCATACCTTCTTAAATTGGAAAGGTTTCAGCGAGGTCAGTCAATAGGTCAGAACCTTTGCGTGACTTGACCACAATATCATCCATGTATGCCTCCAAGTTCCGATTGATTTGAGTGAGCAGGCACTTCTGAATCATACGCATAAACGTGGAGCTAGCATTCTTGAGGCCAAAGGGCATGGTAACATAGCAGAAACACCCGAATGGGGTGATGAAAGTTTTTTTTATTTCATCGGGTCCAAACAGTCGGATCTGATGGTACCTGGAATACGCATCCAAAAAGGACAAACGCTCACACCCGTAGTTGAGTCGACAACCTGGTCGATGTGGAGGAGAGGGAAGTGATCTTTCAGGCAGGCCCGATTGATGTGCTTGAAATCGATACACATGCGAAGTGAATCATCTTTCTTGGGGACCATGACAACATTGGCGAGCCACTCGGAGTGGTATATCTCGTGAATGAACTTAGCTGCCAGAAGCCGAGCCACTTCCTCACCAATTGCCTTCCTCTTCTCCACGGCGGACCGATGGAGATGCTCTTTGATGGGTTTTGCTTTTGAGTCGACTCGCAAACGGTTCTCAACCAGTTCCCTGGGTACACCTGGCATGTCAGATGGTTTCCATGCGAAGATGTCCCGGTTCTCATGGAGGAACTGGATGAGCACTTCTTCCTATTTGCTGTCAAGTGTTTTTGAGATGTGGGTCGGAGCAGCATTGGGATCAGCCGGGTGAATATGGACAGGCTTCGTCTCACTAAACGACTGAAATGCGAACTCTGAAGCAGGCTTCTTAGCTCGCAACAAATCACTCGGATCTGCATTTTTCTGATACTCTTTCATTTCCGCTGCTGCCATTTGCTCATCGGCAATATTTGAGCCTTTCTGGAGGCACTCTTCAGCCCTTTTCCTATTTCCTGTGACTGTAATCACACCCCTGGGGCCAGGAATTTTCAACTTGAGGTACACGTAACATGGTCGCCCATAAAACAAGCATATGCAGTCCTGCCCAGAATAGCATGATAGGCACTATGAAAATCCACCACCTCAAATGACAACTTTTCCTTGCGGTAATTCTTTGAATCACTGAAAACCACATCAAGAGTGATCTGACCGAGTGAATCGTCTTTCTTTTCTGGGATGACTCCATGGAATCGCATGTTGCTTTCACTGAGCTTGGACATCGGGATGCCCATCCTTCAGAGGGTCTCAGCATACAGAATGTTCAAACCACTGCACCATCCATCAGAACCTTGGTCAGTCGGGTGCCCCCAACGACTGGGTCGACCACCAGCACTTGCCTCCCAGGGGTAGCAACGTGCGCTGGGTGATCTGACTGGTCGAATGTAATAGGAGTTTTTGACCATTTCAAATACGTCGTAGTCGCCGGAGCAACCATGTTCACTTCTCTATTGATTCCTTTCAGTTGACTCTTGCTTTCGATGTCACAAAAAATCACCAAAGTAGCATTGACATTGGGGTAACCTTCATCCTCCACTTTGTCCTCTTCCTTATCAGATTCCTTCTCTTTTTTGCTGGGCTGACCCTCTCGGAAGCTCTGAATCAGGAGTCGACATGGTTCAGTGGTGTGTTTGGGATAAATCCAGTTAACCTCTTCATCTTTTTTGGTGTGTATGTGGCATGGCAAATCAAGAACATCATTTCCAGCTTGATATTTCACTTTTTGGGGATCCATGGCCCTTTAGGCTTTCCCTTGAACTTCCCTTGATTCACAACTGCGGCTTCAGCAGGACCTGCAATTTTAGCTTTGCGCTTTTGCTTCTGACTGGAATTTCCTCCTCCGGTGTCTTGGGCGACTGGTTTATTCTTGCCACTGCGGAGTCGGTCTTCCTCTTCGCCGTTAGCGTACTGAGTGGCTATTTCCATCATTCGAGCCAGGGTCATGTGTCATGTCCGACCGGATTTCAGGTTGAGCTCTCTATACCGAACGCCCTCTTTGAAGGCGCAAACTGCTTGGTGTTGTGACACATTTTCCACTGTATGATGAAGAGTAGTCCATCTTTGAATGTAATCTCTCAAAGTCTCATTCGGTTTGTGGATGCAATGTTGTAACTCATTCAGCCCAGCAGGTCACTTGCAAGTGCCCTCGAACATTTTGATAAACACTCAGGCCAACTCCTCCCAACTGAAAATACTGCCAGGGGCCAATTGATTCAACCAAGCTCTAGTCAAACCCTCAAGCATCAGGGGTAGGTGCTTCATGGCTACATCATCGTTGCCGCCGCCAATCTGCACTACCACTCGGTAATCCTCTAGCCAAGTATCGGGCTTCGATTCACCGGTGAACTTGCTCACGCCTGTCGCCAACCTGAAGTTGGGCGGGATCTCTGCAACTCGGATGGCTCTGCTGAAACACTCGGGTCCAGAAATATGCACTCGGCTTCCACTCGGGTGGTGAAAATCTTGTCCCTCTCTGTGTGCCTGACCTCGGTCGACTAGATTTTGTACGAGAAGAGATCTCGCATCAAACCCAGGTTCCCTTGGGTCGACTGGAATTATCCGCTCATCACCATACGGGCACCTACCATCATACCGCTGGGGCGCGTATGATCCGTCCCTCAGAGGGGGCGTAGGCACTCGACGGTGGTCGTCACGGGCGTACCGATGATCGTACTGTATGTGGCCTCGATCCAAGTGCTGATCTTGGAGGTGCCCATGATTGTGACGCCGCGGAGGTGATCTTGGGCTATGTGCCGACTGAACTATATCTGCAACCCTGGATCTATTGTGGATTCTGTTGCGCGACTGGGAGACAGCTGAATTTTTCTCCCCTGCCGCTCGAAGCAATGCTCGAATTTGCAACAATCCTCTACCAACTTCCGAGCGAGATGGCTGAATCGACTGCGCTATACGGGTTGCTGCTGCAAGATTCTGGATCGGTGTACGATATACCTGAGGTTTAGGCGGAAACAATTGTCGATGTCGTCGACTGGATTCAGGGATCTGACAACGAGCGCGCTCGTCGAGTGAATGTTGGAGATTTTCCAATCATGCGCGCTCAGCCAAGGTGGCTAGGCGTGCGGCCTCCAAGGCCCGAGCCTCGGAGGTCTCCCCAATGATGGGGGTGTGGAGCGCCTCCATGTTGTGACAATGCAGCTCGTCCCTCTGCTCCAAAGTGAGGGCTTCAGGATGATATTTGTCGTGACCACGCGACGGGCCGCCGCCTCCATCGCCAGTGATGGAATCCAGGAGGGTTGCGGGGCGTGTCGACCATGAAGACTTCCGCCACAGGGTCGCTACTTCCGCACTCGGAAAGAGTGTCCGCGGAACTAGTCGACAGGTCGAATAGTCAATAGAGAGATTCGCCGGGCTCAATTGCCGCGACTTGAGGGGTGGCCGGATGGTGGGCTACCGCATGTTTCACCCAAGGCTGAAGCCGCAATCGACCAGATCTTTTGCGACGGCATACAGCTGGAAGGGCGGATGACGCGGGAGCCGACCGATACCGGGTCGATGGCTTACGCAAGAGGACGCGCGGGCACTCGCACGAAAGTGCGCCGCCTCGCGGATGGGAAGGGGCTCGATGTCGAGGGGGGCCTCTTGGAGCCAGGCGGAGTCGTTGGCGATGAAAACGAGTGCGCCGAGACAGATCTCGCGGCCCAAAGCCAAACCACCGCCAAAAACCATGTTGATGGAGATCAGAAAAACTGCAACCTCACCGGAAGTCGCTAAGACACCTACCTCACGGTGGGCGCCAACTGTCGTGGGAGTAAGTCTGATAGTAAGGATGGATGTAGGAAGAGGTAAGATCCTAGCTACGCTAAGGTTGTGAACACAAGATGTACGAGTTCAGGCCCTTCTCAGAGGAAGTAATAGCCCTACGTCTCAGTGCCCGGAGGCTTGGTCGACTGGATTATGCATGAGAGTTACAGGGGTGCGAACCCTTGTACCTGAGGAGGGGGGTGGCTTATATATAGTGTGTCAGACCCCTCCAGCCCTCAGTTATACAGGGTTCAATGTACATCAAGACAAGGCGTTACTGGTAACGCTAGATATAAAGAGCTATAAATGGCATTTAACACTACGGAGTGAATGCCTGACCGTTGCCGTCCTGAGTGGCTTTATATCTTCTGTTCCCCGAGTGATTCTTCGTGGGTCGATTGACTCTATCTAGGTTGAATGGAATTGGGATATCCGAGTGGATAACTGGTCGAGTGGATTGCACTCCAAGGTGTTTTCAGTCGGTATCTTCTATTATACTTTGAGTGTCTTTGACTCTAGGGCAGTGTCCTTGGGTAGGGCATCTTGGTCTGCCTATGACCCTACCCTAGGTACATGTCATTTTCACCGGCGTCCTCGCCCGAGCCGACTTCCTCGCCTGAGCCGGTGTCCCCGCTCGTGTCGGCCGAGCGGGCGTCCACTCCTTCCTCGCCCGGTAGGTCACCTCGTGTGACTGGTTCTACGTCTAGGGAGCAGTCTGCGTCGTCACCATCATCTTCGTCGACCCCATCTCCATCTCCACCACTACCTCTACCACCTACCATTGTTCTGCGTCCTTGTACGCGTAGTCAGAGTGGTATTGTTCGGTCGAAGGAGCGCACTGACGGCACAGTTGCATGGATTGTGGCGTGTATGGCACAGATAGATGTTGTCCCCACTGTCGAGCCTCGACATTTTCAGGCGTCTCTTCGGATTCCTCATTGGCGCAGTGCCATGGATAGGAGTTTCAGGCACTACAGAGGAATGATACTTGGCACTTGGTTCCTCCTGTGTCTGGTGTCAACATCATTGACTCCAAGTGAGTGTTTAAGGTAAAGAAGCATGCTGATGGATCTATTGAGCGGTACAAGGCATGGTTGGTGGATAAAGGGTTTAAACAATGGTATGGTCTTGATTATGAGGATACCTTCAGTATAGTTGTCAAACCTACCACCATTCGTCTGCTTCTGTCCTTGGTTGTTGCCAAAGGGTGGTCTCTGCGTCAGTTTGATGTTCAGAATGCTTTTCTCTATGGGGTCTTGGAGGAAGAGGTTTACATGTGGCAACCTCCAGGTTTTGTTGATCCTGCTCGTCCACATCATTTGTGTCGTCTCGTTAAGGCGCTTTATGGACTTAAGCAAGCTCCTCGTGCATGGCATGCCTGACTTGGCTCAGTTCTTCGACGTCTTGAATTTGCTACGTCCACTGCTGACACGTCTCTGTTCATGTTCCATCGTCCTGAGGTTACTATGTACCTGCTAGTTTATATTGATGACAGTATTCTTATCAGCTCCTCAGTGACTGCCGCCGATCGTCTGGTGCCTTCTTTGGATGGTCATTTTGCTGTCAAGGATCTGTGTGCTCTCCATTACTTCCTTGGTCTGGAGGTTTCACGGACTCCTATTGGCCCGACTCTAACTCAGCGTAAGTATTCTTTGGACTTGTTGTGATGTGCTGGTATGTTGCAGTGCAAGCATGCTAACACCCCCTATGTCTGCGACTGGTCAGTTATCAGCCTTAGATGGTGCCTTGCTTCCTTCAGATGATGCTACAGAGTACCACAGTATTGTTGGTGGCTTGCAGTACTTGACTATCACACGGTCGGACATCTCCTATGTGGTAAACCGTGTCTGCCAGTATCTTCCTGCTCCTCGGACTTCACACTGGTCAGCTGTGAAGCGTATGCTGCATTATCTCTCTCATACTATCTCCAATGGTTTGCATCTTCGGCCTACCTCCTCGAGTGCTCTCTCGGCATTCTTTGATGCAAATTGTGTTTGGGAACGCAGTATTTCAAAAAAATTCCCATGATCACGCAAGATCGATCTAGGAGATGCATAGCAACGAGAGGGGAGAGTGTGTCCACGTACCCTCGTAGACCGAAAGCAGAAGCGTTTTAGTAACACGGTTGATGTAGTCGAACGTCTTCCTGATTCAACTGATCCAAGCACCGAACGTACGCCACCTCCGTGTTCAGCACGTGTTCAGCTCGATGATGTCCCTCGAGCTCTTGATCCAGTTGAGCATGAGGGAGAGTTTCGTCAGCACGACGGTGTGTTGACGGTGATGATGAAGTTACCGGCGCAGGGCTTCGCGTAAGCACTACAACGATATGACCGAGGTGTGTAACTGTGGAGGGGGGCACCGCACACGACTAAGAGAAGACTTGGTGTGCCTTTGGGGTGCCCCCTGCCCACATATATAAAGGAGTGAGAGAGAGAGAGAGAGAGAGAGGCCGGCCCTCCTAGGGGCGCGCCAAGTGTAGGGAGTCCTACAAGGACTCCCAAGTCCTAGTAGGATTCCCTTTCCTTTTCGGAGTAGGAAAGAAGGAAAGGAGGGAGAGGGAGAAGGAAAAGGGGGCCGCGCCCCCACCCCTTGTCCAATTCAGTTTGGGCAGGGGGGAGGCGCGCGCCACCTCGTGGCCCTTCTTCCCTCTCTCCACTAAAGCCCAATAAGGCCCATTAACTTCCCACGGTGAATTCCCGTAACTCTCCGGTACTCCGAAAAATACCCGAATCACTCGGAACCATTCCGATGTCCGAATATAGCCTTCCAATATATCGATCTTTACCTCTCGACCATTTTGAGACTCCTCGTCATGTCCGTGATCTCATCCGGGACTCCAAAAAAACTTCGGTCATCAAATCACATAATTCATAATACAAATCGTCATCGAACGTTAAGCGTGCGGACCCTACGGGACATGACCGAGACACATCTCCAGTCAATAACCAATAGCAGAACCTGGATGCTCATATTGGATCCTACATATTCTACGAAGATCTTTATCGGTCAAACCGCATAACAACATACGTCATTCTCTTTGTCATCGGTATGTTACTTGCCCAAGACTCGATCATCGGTATCATCATACCTAGTTCAATCTCATTACCGACAAGTCTCTTTACTCATTTTGTAATGCATCATCCTGTAACTAACTCATTAGTCACATTGCTTGCAAGGCTCATAGTGATGTGCATTACCGAGAGGGCCCAGAGATACCTCTTCGATACACGGAGTGACAAATCCTAATCTTGATCTATGCCAACTCAACAAACACCATCGGAGACACCTGTAGAGCATCTTTATAATCACCCAGTTACGTTGTGATGTTTGATAGCACACAAGGTGTTCCTCTGGTATTCGGGAGTTGCATAATCTCATAGTCAGAGGAATATGTATAAGTCATGAAGAAAGAAATAGCAATAAAACTAAACGACCCATGCTAAGCTAACGGATGGGTCTTGTCCATCACATCATTCTCCTAATGATGTGATCACGTTCATCAAATGACAACACATGTCTATGGTCAGGAAACTTAACCATTTTTTATTAACGAGCTAGTCTAGTAGAGGCATACTAGGGACACTCTGTTTGTCTACGTATTCACACATGTACTAAGTTTCCGATTAATACAATTCTAGCATGAATAATAAACATTTATCATGATATAAGGAAATATAAATAACAAATTTATTGTTGCCTCTAGGTCATATTTCCTTCAGATTGGGCTGGGAGCCTGGATGACCGGTGATCAATGGGGGGCTATGTTGTCTTCTTTGGTCGCAACTTGATCGCCTGGAGTGCGCGCAAGCAGGCCATGGTATCTCGGAGCAGCACTGAAGCAGAGTACAAGACGGTTGCCAATTCCACGGCTGAGCTCATTTGGATACAATCTCTGTTGAGAGAGTTGGGAGTCTCTCAAGATCACCCACCGGTCCTTTGGTGTGACAATATTGATGCGACATATCTGTCATCTAATCTAGTTTTTCATGCTCGCACCAAACACATCGAAGTTGACTATCATTTTGTGAGGGAACGTGTTGCACAGAAACTTCTTCATATCAAGTTTATCCCTTCCAAAGATCAACTTGCTGACATCTTCACGAAGCCACTTCCACAGCCTCAGTTTGAAGGTTGTAGACGCAATCTTAACTTACTTTGTACTTCAGGCCATAGTTAAGATTGAGGGAGGGTGTTAGAATGTATATTTACACAGAGTTTTTGTACAACCCTGTATTGTAATTGTACACCATGTTTACTTCTATAAATATAAAGAGCCACACCCAATACGGGAGGTGTGCTGTATTCCCACAATCCTATGTTTTAACAGGCACGTCGTGCCGGATGTCATGGGACGGCAACACCGCCTTGCTACAGGGTTGCGCCTCCGGGACACCGCCCGCCCTAGGCGGTGGCTTGGTCGGCACGACTGCCGCGCCCGGCGGGGCCGACGCAAAGGAGGGAGCACTATAGCCATGATTACTTGTCGCTGGAGGTTGGCTTCTTGGGACCAGCCGGCTGGCCGGGTTGCGCTGGGAATCCGGCCAGGGCGAGCCGGATTGAGGGCCGTTGCTGGCCCCGATGTTTTTGAAAAGGATCCGGATTCTGTTTCCTGCCCGGGGTCCATCCCCCCGACACAAAAGTTACCCCAACCACCCAAGCCTTGCTAATAAAACCCCACCCCTCCCAACAGTCCCATCCACTACCCGGTTTCCTCAGTCACCAGCTGACTGCTACAAACCCTAGCAGGATGGATCCAGATCTTGGTGACCTAATAGAGGAAAAAGAGACCATGGAGGTGAGGGTGCCTAGGGCACCGATGCATAGGCAGAGGGAGTCACGGCCAGCAACTCACTGGATTACAAGCGTCGGTTGTCCAACAGGATACTGGAGTTCTGCACCGAGCAAGAGTATGAGCAGGTGTTGCCTACTGGAGACAGTCATTCATTCGACTATATAATCCATTGGGCGAGGAGGTAGGCTAACATGCATCCACAACCAGCTACAAGGGTTCGTTGGATGAGATTCCTTTACCTTGATCATTTTGTATGAATCTATGTTGTCATTGACAATTATGTATGAACTTGTTTATCTAGTACTTGAATATCTAGTATTGGTAAACTTGAACATCTCAGCGTTATGTATGGATCAAGCAATGTATGTGTTTCTCTGTCTCTGAAACTCTTAATAAACACCATGCCATAGAAAACTATGAATGAAATTTAGCAACAAAGTACTAAGATTGCGACAGGCCTAGAAAAAAATAATACTAACATTGTTGCAAGCCTAGCAAAAAAGTATAGGACATTCAAAATTAGATCCCATATTGATATATTTCAATGAATTTTTGGGGGTCAAAAGTTACCATGTTTGGGGTACGTAAGTTATTAGATATGTACATATGTTACCATGTTGATTACATTGAAATTACTGGGCACTAAAAGTTGGAATTTTTGCAAGGTTTCAATGTTTTGTAGGTTGAAAGTTATCACCATGGTATTACAAGAGTTACCCATAGATGTTAATGTTCTGTTACCCATGAACACTATGTAGGTTATCGGACTACTTGTGGATAGTTGATTCTAAAATTATACCTCGCCGCAACTACCATGTAACTACATGATTACTACAATGGTGAACGTGATCTAACACACTCGATAAATGTAGCACGCGCAACTGGTAAATATATTCACATCATGTTGGCAACTATAGCATGAGCAGTCTGATAACAACATAATTGCTATGTTGATAACTATAGCAAGAGCAGCCTGGTAATTATGGTAACTATTGCCTGAGAAGGCTGATAATTATAGCATGGGCAGCTTGGTAACTTCAATATGAGCAGGCTAGTAATTTTAATAAGAGAAGCGTGGTAACTTCAGCATGAGTAACTTGATATCGCAATATGGTGTGGTAATTATAACATGAGAAGCCTGATGACTTTAGCATGAGTAGCCTCATAACTTTAGCATGAATAACCTGATAACTATAGCATGAGCGTTCTGATAACTACAAAATCACTATGTTGGTAATTTTAGCCTGATCAGCCTGCTAACTACATATTCATTGTGTTGGTAACTATAACAAGTGTGGCATGGTAACTATATAATTACTATGTTGATAACTTTAGCACGCGCAACCTGATAACTACTTAATCACTGTGTTGGTAATTACAACATGGGCGGTGTAGTTCTTTAACTGAAATGGTTGGCATGTTCATACCTGTAGCATATGCAACTTCGTAACTACATGATTGTTACAACAGCTGGGTATACCACACCCGTTGGATTTGGCGAGAATCGCTGGCATCCAACTCAACCTCGAGGCATCATGCAAAAGTCACGCTAAAGCACTACAATGATATGGTAGGTTTGTACATCGAGATGCCCTGACACCCTCTTTGTGACCGACAACCCTACCTTTCCAACTACATTTCCTATAAAGGCCCTTACTGACCCATCATCAGCATTGTCCTCAATATTGATGAAGTGTTTACAGGGTACACCAAATTATGTGAAACCCGCATGAAAAAGAACCAGCAAAAATCACTTTTGTACACTAGTACTATGTTGTGTGTCAGTTCCCTCCACTAGGAAGTTAGTTTCTCTTTTGTGAACATCAAAGGAGGTTGGGTGTTGTGGTTGTTTCCCTCAGCCTACACGTTACAAGGGCGTGCATAATGCGAGCCAACAAGGATTCAGACTTTCTCGAGCGCGCGGTAGACAATGGGATGATCGCGACTTTAGGATACCATCAGACAAGTTTGAATTCGTTTGGACCTCTTACAGATTTTGATGCGTCCACCAATTAACCTTTTCGATCTAAAAAACCTAGAAAACACTTTGTGAGTGCCCATGGAAAATCATCATCTCATTTGATTTCAATGAATATATTTTTTTCACTATGTAGAATTCAAGAACTTACCTAGCATTAATGCATGTTTTCAAATTGCCTAATGTGTACTATAATTTTTCAAACAATTTGATTTCCCTGCCCCTAGTTTCTAAGGTTTCTCTTCTATGTTTTCGTTGACTGCACTAGGACACAGTAATACAGCTGGAGGGATGGGGGTGCTGGGGCCATGGCTGCCCCATGGTGAACTTCTTGTCAAACAACCCCATATTTGTTAGCTCAAAATGCTCTAAATTTTTATGTTTGCCCCCTCAATGTTTTACATCTTTTATTGGTCCCCTTTATATTGAAATTGTTGGGACGTGCGTGATATTGTTGTACCCATCAATCGCTTCAAATGTTGTTTATTTTTTGTACTGCAAAAGGTTGCCACCCCGCTTTATATATAAAGCTGATAAATCGATCAAAAAAGGAAAAGAAAAGAAACATCAAAAGATACAAGATGCTAAATAACAGCTAACATGATTTGAATGCACCAAGAACACTTGAGCATTGGAGCCCTCGGCGAATCCGAGGTCAAGCCATCGAAGAAACTAAGCCAGGTGAGCCGCCCGCCGCCAAAGGAAGACCTCACTCCGTCAACTCCCTTGAGGCCAACCATTTAGGCACCCCCGTACCTCTCTACCTCCGAAGAGGCCTCCCCACCCTCTCACCTTTGGGATTGAAGGACGCCGCGGTCGGTGGTAGTAATGCTGACCCTCGAGCAAGTATGAACAAGGCCAACACGGTGCCAGAAAGCGGACCACAAGCACGGTCACCTCACCCTGCGAAACAAACCACCGACGTCGACGTCGCCTCTAGCCAAGACCAAGACAGAGACCTCAAGCCGCTGAACATGATTAGCACTAAAGATACGCCGGCAATCGACCACCCACACCGAAGGTTCGCCCACCCAACCAAAGTCCTAGGGCAGCTTCTTCAAGAAAAAAATGATGCCGTTGGAGCACTCTCGCCGTCCAATCCAAGGGATTTTGAGCTTTCACCCGGGATGTGGAGGAGGAGGGAAGAGGTTGAACCTTTGATATAATCTATGCATTTTCGAGATGTGGTGATCAAGCTTAGATGGTTTGGTTCTTTTGGTACTGAAACTAGATTCGATAAATAGGTTATAGTAAATACAAGATTATACCCCACAAAAAATACAAAATTATTAAAAATGTATATTTTCTTAAAAAAAATCCTTCTCTGAACATAAAGTAAAGGTATATTTCTCTATTTTTCCATTTTGAAAATCTGGACTTCGGCTTCTGGCTGCTCTAGGCCGTCCGTCTCCGTCCCCGCGTGCGTGTTAGAGATAAGATGTCCTCTTGCCAGTGACCCGGAACGGGGCTAGCTCTCGCCATGGAGCTGCCGCTCTCTGCGCCGCGCGCGCATGCCGCCGCTGCCTTCCCCTGCAGCCCCACTTCTATCTTCCGCCTCCACGGGGCAGCCACTCCCCACAGCCGCGCGCGCCCTCTGCACGCCCGCAGGAACAAGAACTCCAGGGGCGACGCCGCGGAGCCCAAAGTCATCACCATCGGCCGGCCCGGGAAGAAGAGCAAGCGGCGCGGCGACAAGAAGCAGGATCAGCAGCAGCTCCCGGCGGACCAAGAAGACGAAGACGACGAGGAGGACGATGATGAGGAGGAGGACGAGAGGGACGTGGCGATCCCGGAGGTGGTGACGAACCGGATGATGCGGCGGGTGGGGGCGTCGGTGGGGATCCCGCTGGCGCTGGGGCTGGCCTTCTTCCCGGCGTTCTACTACCTGAAGAAGGTGGCGAAGGTGGACGTGCCGAGCTTCATCCCCTACGGGCTGTCCTTCGTCTTCTTCGGGGCGGCGCTGGCCGGCGTGAGCTACGGCATCGTGTCAGCCAGCTGGGACCCCGCCAGAGAGGGCTCCCTGCTCGGCTGGAACGAGGCCCGCCGCAACTGGCCCGTCTTCTGGGAGTCCTTCCGGGGCACCCCTCCTCCGAGCCCTCCTCGCCGGGGACGATGATCATAGGCTGTGGTGGTAACTCGGTTAAGCTTAAGTACTCTTGTTTCCCACAATTTCTTCTTCTTGCTGTACGCCTGTACGTAGCTGTAGATGTTCTTGTGAGCGTGTGTGTGTAATACAATGAGATTTTGTTGTCCAGTCACTCATCAGTAAGAGACGGAGCAGCATAAGTAGAAATCATTCATTACGGCATAATCCAAAGCATATAATTACTGTCAAAATAACTCTAGTCAAAAGGAAGAAACATCCACTGCTACTGCTGTTACATATCAATTCCCACGGGACGCACCCAACGAGGCTCGGAACAGCAAAGGCGGTCCTGTACCGCAAAGGGTTGTGCATAAGATCAGGAGGCTTATATTGATATGATCCAACAGCGTCTTGTTTCCCCGGTGTCTACCTCTAGGTGTGAGCCATCATCACTAGTGCCAAGATGGTTACTACTTCATTGATGATCAAATGATGGGTGTGGGAGTGTGATGTCCTGGCTCAGTTTGTCCAGACTCTTCAAGGGATCATCATCCAAGAACTGGCTGAAGCAATAGCGGCTTTGACCAAAGGTCTGCATTTTGCTGTGTCGGAAGGCTATCGACGAGTGATGATTCTGGCTTCAGATTGTCTGATGGTGGTGAACAAGCTACAGGCCACAGCTAGTTGCTGATTTCTACTTCCATTGCTCTTCAGATTCAGAGTTGTTTCATCTCTCCTGTTAAATGTATCTGCGTCGAGATTGTACAAGAATCTGCCAGTCCTTCAATTTTCATAAGAGTTGAATTCATGATCTCATTGTCCAAGTGAGTAGCTTAGCATTATAATGTTGCATACCTTGCTGCAACGAACCAGCCCTTAAAATGTTTCCTGCTGGTAGTGTTTGCCACCCCGAGTTGATTCTTACATATACATTTTCCTGCTCTAAGTTTCTTCATGTGACAGCAATTGAGGTCACTAACTTCAGTTTTGGCTACAGCCTACGTTCTCCATTTATCGGATAGCTTCAAGAGATGTAGTGTCATTTGACATATCTTCATTCACAGACTGCACCCGGCTTTAGGGCCACCGCGCTCATCCTCTATGTCGCCACCACCCTGGAACACACTGCTTAGGTCCAGTTTCAAGGTCCCGTGGTAGCAGTCACTATGCCCCCAATTTAATCGTACACTAATCATACACGCAAATGTGTACGATCAAAATCAAGGACTCACGGAAAAATATCACAACACAACTCTAAACACAAATTAAAATAATACAACCTTTATATTACAAGCCAGGGGCCTCGAGGGCTCGAATACATAAACTCGAATACACAAGAGTCAGCGGAAGTAACAATATCTAAGTACAGACATAAGTTAAACAAGTCTGCCTTAAGAAGGCTAGCACAAAAGCAACAACGATCGAAAAGGCAAGGCCTCCTGCCTGGAAGCCTCCTAACTACTCCAGGTCGTCAGCGGCCGTCACGTAATAGTAGGCACCCTCGGGGTAGTAGTACTCATCAGTGGTGTCGTCTGACTCCTGGGATCCGTCATCTGGTCGCAACAATCGGGTATGGGGGAAAAGAGGTAGCAAAGCAACCGTGAGTACTCATCCAAATTACTCACAAGACTTACATCAGATCTAAACTAAGTATGCATCTATATCGAAGGAAAGGGTTGTATCTGTGGACTAAACTGCAGAATGCCAGAAGAGAAGGAGAAAGCCTAGCCTATCGAAGACTAGCATCTTCAAGCAGCTCCAAGCATCTGTAGCATTCAGAAGAGTATAGAATAGCAATATTATTTAGCAAACATGTTGTAACATTAGCGCCCACAGATCACTTCCCCGACTCCCTGCGAGGAAGCAATCCCGAAGCCATCATATTCATTACATGCCTCAGCATTCAGTATCCAGTTCTAGTTGTATCGATCGGGATACAACTACGAGCGTCCGTTACCATAGGACAGGCTATCGGTAGATGTTTTCTTCCCTGCAGGGGTGCACCAACTTACCCAACACGCTCGATCAACTCCGGTCGGACACACCATCAGGTCATGACCGGCCTCAGCAGATCAACACACCACAGTCCTACCTAGGCTCAACAGAGAGGCCAGCACGCCGGTCTACATGCTAAATGCGAAGGGGTCATGGGCCATCGCCCTTTGCAATCCTGCACGTTGCGTACGCGGCCGGTGAGCAGACATAGCCTCCCTTATACAAGGCAAGATGTTCCAGTCCAACCCGGTGCGCGCCGCCCTATCGCTGACATCCGTTGAGTTTTCGGCTGATACATACGACGCAGAGTGCCCATACTTATTCCCACGTGGTGGTTAGTGCGAAAAAGGCCAGAGGCCTACTCGGATCAAATATCCAAACCGTAAGTGTCTTGATAGTGCGGTAACGATCAATGATCCACGATATGTGGTCCTGTCGCCCCGTCTCACGGACTTGCGGCAAGGGCTAAGGATGCCCGGCCACGCCGCGTGGAAAACTTGCGGGTATCCTCCAGATCAACCCGACTTCACATCACTCGCAGGTACCCCTCGGGGCCAACCCGATGTCATCATGGATCTGTGGTAAGTCAAAGTAATCGTGTGTCTGAGAACAACAAGGGGGAAACCTGAGGAATCACCCTCGATGGATTCCCACTCGATGTAACCATCAAGGTGGACTTGGAGGAATCACCCTCGTTGGTCCACACTTGAGGGGTTGCACGACAGAGTCATTATTGGGAGTGGTCAAGGAGGAATCATCCTTGATGACCACGATCGAATAGCTATGCTACAAGGTTAACATCAGAAGTGCTGATGAGGTATCACCCTTGGCACTCGATAGTAACTCTGCAGAGTCGTACAACTAAGGGGGTTGATGTGCGGTGTCGGGGCATGGACGTCGATCACGTTGATCGAGTCATCGAACATAAAGCAGGGGCAACTGAGACAAGGTGGGGGTCACTGATGGATCTCTAACCAACCTATACTAAGCAGTTTAGAATAAGCAGGTAAGGTATGAAAGCAGGTAACAAAAACAGGCTATGCATCAGAATAGGATCATACAAAAAGCAGTAGCAGTTCTAATGCAAGCATGAGAGGGAAAGAAATGGGCGATATCGGAATGCTCATGGGGAGTTTTCTTGCCTGGAAGCTTTGCTGCAAAAGAAGGGTCGTCGACGAGGTCGATCACCGGGGCATCATCGGCCTCGGGGTCTACCGGAGAGAAGATGGGGGAGAAACAATAAATATAAAGCAAACAAAGCATCACAAAGCATAACATGGCAATATGATGAGCCGAGTGTGACCTAACGTATGGCTACACGATATAGGTGAAGGGGGAATTCAACCGGGAATGTTTTCCCGGTTCCGGACCTGTGTCAGACAGATGACCGGAGGGGGATTGTTCCATGTTCAGCATTCTAGGGCATGTGACAGATGAACGGACCGTGTATTCGGATTCGTTGGATTTTTCTTAGCAACTTTCATATATAAAGTTTTTCAATCTGAGCTACATTTATTTTCTACGAATTATAAAAGATTTAAACATTTTCAGAAACTATTTAAATTAACAGAAAAGGAATATTGCATCAGGATGACGTCATAGTGACGTCAACAGTCAGTAGCCGCACTGACCAGGTCAAACCTGACCAGTGGGGCCCACCTGTCATTGGCAGTGGGCTAACAGCAATTCATTTTAATTTAAATAGAGTAATTAGTGACTGGACCCCACCTGTCAGTGACTCATTAGTTTAGCTAATTATTTTAATTTAGGAAAATGTTTTAATTAGTTTAATTATGCGGGGGGTGCGTGTCAGTGGCACTGAGTGCCCAGTCAGCAAAGTTGACCACGGTCAACGTGGTCAACTGGGTCCAGGGGGCCCACGGGCAGCGACCCAGAGGCAGGCCCCACCGGTGCCGGAGCAACACCGGCGACCATTTCGCGCATCGTACATCGCTGGAAATCGCGCACAGAGCATGGGGAGGGTCGCGCGTGGGTGCGTTGGAAAGAGCATGCGACGGAGAGGCGATCTGCGACGGTGGTGTGGCCGGAGGAGCACCGTAGCGACGACGGCGAGCTCATCGGCGGACGGCAGCGCTCGGGAGCAATGACGATTGGTGATGCGGGCGCGCTAGCGAGCAAATAAATTGCCAGACGGCCTCTACGTGACGCGATGAGCGTGACAGTGGCACTCACGGGACCCAAAGGTCACCGTGGCTATGCCGGCTATGAGCGCGAGCGGCGGAGTGTTCAGTCGTCGGTGGCATCGGTGGCTACGAAATGTGGGCGAGCTAACAGAGAGGGGGAAGAGAGGCAGGAGCTCACAGCGGAGCCGTAGGGAGTGGTAGTGAGCTCGGGGAGGGCGCGAGGTAGTCGGAATCGGCGACGAACGCCGGCTATCGTGGAATTGTCACGGCAGATGTCCTAGTGTGAGGACTTAGTTGTGAGGCCAACGCATCTATGTGGTAGCTTGAGAGGGGTTGATCGGAATCGAGAGACGCGAGGTTTTACCCAGGTTCGGCCCCTCATGGTGGAGGTAAAAGCCTACATCCTGCTTCATTGATATTGATGATGATGATCACGATTACAGGGGTGCTCTATTTCGAGAGCTATTGACTTGTCTGTCTAAACCTAACTTGTGAAATCTGTGGAACCTCTCCCTCTTGGGGTGCCCTGCCCCTCCTTATATATGTTGAGGGGGCGGGTTACATGACTAGTCCTAGTAGGATTAGGATTACTCTATTACAAGTGGAGTCCTAGTCTTGCTTCCTTTGTAGGAGAATATTCCTTATGCCTTTCCTCTTAAGCCGGCCCACCATAACATGAGCCGGTCTTCTAGGCCTTGTCATCCATCTGAAACACCCGCCAGGTTACTAATGAGCCACCAAGATCGGGCGGGTTACCCGTGATTCACCAAGCTCCGGGCGGGTCACCAGTGAGTCGCCAAGATCCATCCGGGTCATACATCCAGCCAGGTTACACCGCGGGGTATATCCCCGACATTAGCCCCCAGTTTAATTTGGATTTATCCATGTTAAACTGATCCTGCAAAATAAACACAAGAACAAATTTGACAGGTTGTGCTTCGGGTTAAAAATTTGTAAGTCGGCACCTGATCATCCTTAAGTCCTTGTCATTTCCTCCTTCTAGAAAATCTGGGTCAATAGGCCAGCTTCATAATCAATTTGCTGACGTTGGCTTCTCATAGAAATATATTGTGAAGAATATTTGATTCAACTCCCAATGCTTAACAAAAATATTGGTCTTGAAATACTCATCTGATTTTCAGCCGGCTTGTAGAACTTGCCGGTTTATCATTGCCAAAATATCCGGTTTGTAAATATTGATAGCATCGGGTCATAATTGTTGCCGATGCCGGGTCATAGTTATTGGTGACACCGAGTCATGATTTTTGGTGACGCCGGGTCATAATTTTTGCAGACACCGGGTCAATCTGGTTTGCTCAAAACTCAAAATTGGAAGATATTTCTCCCTTATATCCATATTACCTGTAGCCCCCAAGTCTTGAGAAGAACAAAGTGATGACTTAAGACTTGCTTCAATATGAATATTGGCACTTTGAAGAAATCCATGTTGTTCATCTTAGTCACTAGTAAAGACTAAATACTCCATATATGCAGCCCCCAAGTGTCGGGTTGTCATGCTTGCAGCAACCTGGGACTTGTAATTGCCTTATACTCATAAAAACTTCAACCAGTGTAGCCCCCAAGGGCCGGGTCATTATGCAATAATGAGCAGGGACTTTATAAATATGATCATATAGACTTGAACAACAACGTGTAGCCCCCAAGGGCCGGCTCAGTAAGATAATATTGAGCTGGGACTTTATATATACTTCTTTGAAAAGAACATCATATGATGTAACCCCTATCATGGGGCTTGAATCCACGTCCACAAGGTTAAGAGCTTTGTGCTTTACCAACTGAGCAGTGGACCCTTCAATATAATGGAATAAGACTTGTGTACCTTGAATTGTTGACAAGAGCAATTGGTAGCCCCCAAGGGCCGGCTCATTATGATGTAATGAGTCGGGTCTTCAATAAGGCCAGTAAAAATGACTTTGCATTAGCCCCCAAGTGTCATGGTGCATGCTTGCAGTGACATGAGACTTGCGTATTTGATGTAATCTCAACTTGAATAATGTAGCCCCCAAGTGCCGGGTCGTAAGCCTGCAGCGACTTGGGACTACTCCTTAAATTGTAGAATAAATTATATCCATTGATAAAATAATATCCATTGCGCTGAAGCGACTTTGAAAACCTCAATCATAATATTGGTTATTGATAACCATAAAAAATCCAGCCATATTGGCTATTCAAGATTTGAATAATATAATCTGTCGAGGGTGTTGACCCGTAGGCATGCAATAGCATGATTTTGATTGCTCAAGCCATGGGAATCATAGTTATATAACCAAAACTGGACTGAATGATAACCATATAATTTAAAATATATCATACCTGTGATATTTGATCACACTATTGGTTTACCAAGGCAGTGCAGTAGGGGTGATAACCCAAATTTTTGAGCACTGGTAATTATCAGAAATTGCCGGTTTATAAAGAAAGTCGGGCCGGGTTAATAAACACCGGATCATATCTCAAACTGGCGACTTATAGTCAAAAGCCATGTCGGGCTAATAAACACCGGATTCTATCTCATCTCATATTGGCGACTTATAGTCGAAGACCAGGCAGGGTTAATGAACACGGGTTAATGTCATATATGACTCAGAATGTCGTATATAACACTAACATTTCTTCTTGTAATTATGTTTTATCTATGTTGGATGGCATTGAAGATCAAAGAATTCTTAGCACTATGGAAGCCAATTTCAGGACTATATTGAGGAGGCACATTTCCAAATTAATGGAAGTGAAAAGAGTATATTGGAAAACAAGATTCAAAATGAGGTGTGTGAAACTGGATGATGAGAATACCAATTTTTTCCATGCCATGGCTACCCAGAGTTACAGAAAAAACTTCATTACTTCTATCAATGATGAAGATGGAAATCCTGTCCAAAACCATGATCATAAGGCTGCTATCATATGGAAATCTTTCAAAGACAGACTGGGCAAGTCAATTGATCCACATATGTTATTTAACATGGAGGAACTTATTCAACCATCTGACCTCTCTGAAGTTGAAGCCCCTTTCACTATGGAGGAGATTGATCAAGTGATTAAGGATATTCCATCTGATAGAGCACCAGGACCAGATGGCTTCAATGGTGCATTCCTAAAAAATGCTGGGATATAATTAAACAAGGTATTTACACTATGATTTGGGATTTTTTGAAGGGAACAGTGACATTCAGAGTATCAACACTGCCTTCATTACTCTTATTCCAAAGATTTCAAACCCTGTCAATATGAATGATTATAGACCTATTTCCCTGGTCAGTCTTCCTTTAAAAATTATTACTAAGCTTATGGCTAACAGAGCTCAGAAAATTATTACCTCAGTTATACATCAAAATCAGTATGGGTTTATCAAAGGTAGAAATATTCAAGATTGTTTGGGTTATGCTTTTGAATATCTCCATTTATGCCATCAGTCAAAAGAACCCATCATCATTCTAAAATTAGATTTTGAAAAGGCATTTGATAAGGTGGAATACAAAACCATTACTGCTATACTCAGAGCCAAAGGTTTTGGGCCTAGATGGATCAAGTGGGTAGAAAATATTCTCCAAACTGCATCTTCTGTCCTACTTAATGGAGTGGCTGGGAAAAAAATCATCTGCAAGAGAGGGGTCAGACAAGGGGATCCTCATTCCCCTTTATTATATGTTATTACTGCAGATCTTCTTCAAACGGTTATTAATGCTGCCTGGTCAAATGGATAATTAGCTCTTCCTATAAATCATGCATATGGTCAAGATTATCCAATCATTCAGTATGCTGATGATACTTTGTTGATTATGCCTACCAATGAAGACCAGCTAAACCACCTCAATTACCTTCTGAATCTGTTCAGTCTGTCCACTGGTCTCTTTGTTAATTTCAGCAAATCCTCAATGATTCCCATCAATGTGAATCATCAAGAGGTCACCAGACTTGCCATAGTATTTGGATGCAAAGTGGAGAGCCTCCCCTTCACTTATCTAGGTCTACCCATGGGCACCACAAAACCATCAGTACAGGATCTCATTCCTGTCATATCTAGAATTGACAAAAGATTAGCTGGGGTTGCTAGATTCATGAATTATTCTGGTAGACTTACTTACATCAATTCAGTTGTTGCTTCAATGCCAATATTTGCCATGTGCTCTCTCAAAGTGCATATCACCATCCTAGATCATGTTGATAAATCAAGCAGAAATTTCTTATGGTATGGAAATGATATTAATAAAGGTGGCAAATGTTTGGCAAGCTGGCAGATTATATGCAAACCAAAAAATCAAGGGGGTCTTGGTGTTTTGAATTTGAGAGAACAAAACAAAGCCCTACTTATTAAGCATCTTTACAGATTTTATAACAAGATGGATGTACCTTGGGTTAAACTAATTTGGGAGGCCCATTATCAGAATAATGAAGCTCCTCATGATAACAGAAATAAAGGCTCTTTCTGGTGGAGAGATTGCATGAAAATGTATGATTACTTCAGAGATATGACAACTTGTGATATTAAAACTGGGGATACCAATATGCTATGGGAGGATAAATGGAATGGTGATATTAGGAAGCTAAAGTATCCTGAGCTACACTCATTTACTTATAATGAAAATATATCTATCAAGGATGCCAAGGATATGGATAATTTGTATAGTTTATTTCAACTACCCCTATCCATTCAAGCACATCAGCAATTTCATCAACTTTCTGATGAATTAAATGCCATCAGGCACAACCAAGAGCATGACATTTGGAATTTCAATTGGAGCAACAACAAAAGCATGACCAGGATGATTTATCAATTTCTTATGAAGGGTGAATATGTTGCTGATACTTTTAAGTGGATATGGAAATCATGTTGCCTTCCTAAACATAATTTTTTCTGCTAGCTTATGCTTAATGACAGGATAAACACATGTGACCTTTTAACTAGAAAGAGCATGCACCTTGATTCCACTACATGTGTGTTATGTAATGCAGAAGACATGGAAGACAGAATGCACCTCCTCTTCACTTGCCCATTTAGTCAAGGTTTCTGGTGGGATATTGGATTTGAATGGAATTCAGATTTGGATATTCACAGTATGATCATGGATGCCAATCACAGATACAAAATCAAACATTTATGGAAATTATGATAGTGGGCTGTTGGAGCATTTGGAATCAAAGAAATGGGATGATATTTGAGGGGATACCTTGCTCAATTAATGAATGCAAGTATGATTTCATCAGATCTTTCAAGATTACCATGATGAGAGCTAAACCATCTCTCAAAGATGGCATGTCATCTTGGATTGACAACATTTAATTTCAATAATTTAGATTACCTTTTCTTCTCTTTTCATCTTTTATTGTATTTCTCCCTTTTCTGGTTGTCTCCCCAACAACCATTGTAAGACCATCTTATTTGTTTCTTTGTTTTAATGAAAAATGACATACAGTAGGGTTGTTGCCCTACTGTTCTTTGGTCAAAAAAACCATGTATTACTATGTCACAAGAAAAAATCTCAAAAAGACGTTCAAAGCAACAAACAACAGAAAATGCAAGGCTTTCATAGGCCGCCAAGCCAAAATATCTTCTTCAATGAAACTAGCATTAGCCATTGGAAGGTACGCGCTTTCCGTGAGCCGACACTCACATTACCCAATCGACATTTTAACCCAGATAAGTTCAGTTCTTATTTAAAGATAGACTTATCAGGAGTATGCGGGGTCAGAGTAGCATCGTGCATCACAGGCCGATTTATCCAAGTTTCAAGGAAGGCGGCTTTATCAGCCTGAGCTTCTCCTTACTTTTCGTAAACCGTGCCCTCTCATGACAAACCGGCGTTTTAACCTTAATGAGTTCAGGGTCTTGTTTAAAAGATTGACTGTTAAGAGTTCGGCAGGTCAATCAGGATTACCTGATGGAGAAGTATCTCGCATACAGGCAGGATAACCCGGGGTAGATCCGAAGGTTGAAGACGAGCTCGTTCCTATCGGAGTAGAGGCGCTCGGCTCGATCTCGATGGCGTAGGCGACGCAGACGATGACGAGGAAGACGGTGAGCACCAGATCGAGGCGCGGGAGGCACGGTGGCCACGGAATCAAGCGGCAACGACAGAGAGCGTTTCGGGTGAGGTGGGGAACGAGAGAGGGAGCAGCGCGCGGGGGCGAATGGGTAGCTAGGATTTGCGAAAGGGCGATAGGGACTCGGGGCAGGTCTTAACGACATCGGGGACCGCGGGATGCGCGACAGCGAGGCAGCTGTCGGCGAGCGCGCGCGACAGCGCACGATGAGGACGACGATGCGGCTTGGTGGACTGGGCTGGGAATAGCTGCAGCCCAGAGGCCAGGTAAGCCTGTGCCCTTTCCTTATTCTGTTTTTTTTCTTTTAATTTAAAATAGAGAAGGGAAATGATTTATTGGAGCATCCAAAGGATCTAGGAAAAATATGGGATGTGCCCCTTTTATTCCCTGGTGATCTTAGACAGTGTCACAAATATTTCGGAGACCAGAAGAATTCATTTGGTATTTTTCATAAATAGGATAGCATTTAAAAAATGCTGAATTGGTGCTGTTATAATTGCTAATGCTCATCTTTGCACAAAAGTGATGTTGTGTTCCTTAACAAATAATTGTTATGGAATTTTTGACAAATGATGAACATTTTTCCAGCAACTTTTGAGCAACTTCAAACTTCACTTGAATTTGAATTGACTGGAATTTCAAATGGGATATTGAACAAAGGTGATTAAGCACTGTTTGGAAAAATGATTAGTTTAATCACAGAGGGTTACTATAGCATGACACTAGGGATGTTACAAATCTCCTCCACTACAAGAAATCTCATCCCGAGATTTAAGAGGTGCAGTAAGGGGAAAAGGATTGGTTACGAAGTTCTAACAGCTCTTCTTTCCTTGCTGCTCTCATCGAAGAGGTTGAACCATAACATTGATGTCTTCAATTTTCTGCATATGAGCATCATTATGAAGTCGTCATCCTGTCTTCGGGAATTCCATCATATTTACGAATAGGAAAAGGGGCGGCTTGACAATGATAGAATGTTATAAGGGGTAATCATCGGGGGTTATCCCACGAATGAAAACATGAGTATCTCTTGAGTTGAACAAAGAAAACATGTTGAGAGCGAAGTAATAAGGTACAATAAGAAGCTTCAAACGGATAGACAATCGTTCGATGTTTGAAACAAAGTGTGAAAGAGGTCCAGAGCAATGAGAATACGTATTGCGTCTGATACCAAAATAGATCACTCACAAGGTGGCTCGTGAATTACAAATGAAGCCAAGCGCAAGCAATAACTTTTGGAAAATAGGGATGTATAGAAGAGTCAGGTTTCGATCCTGTGGAACTGTGGATTATGGACCCACCATGTGGGATAAAAGTGGAAAGGGCGCTGACATCTTGCACAACCATGTAAGTAAGGCATGTCAGAGGATAGCCTGTCAGTTATGTCGGCACAACATCGGTACCAAGGGCGAGGGATGAAGAGAACCATCTTCCTGCTCGTTGAACGAGGCGGACCAATAGGAAAAGTTCTCGTCCATCGGTGGTTACCGGAATGTCATCAACAATAGTAGCAGGTTCTTACTGACAGAGTTGTACACCAAGGTGCTTACAAAAGCAGTGACTTATTACTGCTTAGATCATATAAACCTCAAGAAGGTTAAAAAACAATGGAAAGGAAAATGTGATTATCAGACTAAACAAAACAATGGAAAGGAAAATGTGTTTAAACACATAATTCAGGGGGTATATTCTTCACAACGACTACATCAAGTAAAAGGACTGATGCAGCATAAGATATTGAAACCACAGATATGACACCAACTCGGAATCAAGCTTGTTGTTTGAGGTGAAATGATAAGACAAGGAAGATCGACGAAAGGTTAGCTCATCGTCAAAAATTGTGCTCCGAGAAGAAGGACCAGGTAGCACAGTTAAAATTAGCACGATAATGATGTAGCCGATCAGGCTAGGGATGACTTGAAGGATTATTAAACTCATAAGCAACGAAGATTACTTAGAGGTTGTTGAATCGTAGTGCGGACTAGATTTAGTTATGGGTGTCCTCGAGTGACTTAACAACTCAGACCCAAAAAAATTTGGAATTAATGAGAATGTAGTACTTGATAGAGAACTCATAAGAAGTTATGCAGTTCCGTGATAATCTCAAGATAACATGGGGTAATACTCGATGGTAGATCAAAGTAGAGGCTGGACTGGTGTATTGACTTGCAAAATACAAGTGCTTTAACTTGTCCGAGAAATGGGATCAAAGAAGAACAATCATGGTTGGAACCACGATTGTAAAGGACAGATCCCAGATATAAGATGAACTTATACCCAAGGAATAATTAATTTAAGAGAAGCGTTAATGATAAGATCTACATCGTGTCCATGGGCATGAACACAAAGTTCAAGGTCGACTCCCACTTCTCCAATGCACAACTTTTCATTCACTAACCACTTTCGAAGGAGTTGTAGTGTTGGAATTTTATCTGACGAAAAGCCAGTAGAGTATAATCCGTAGTAGCTTCTGGATTCACACAGATTAGAAAAGGCATAGGTGCATCCCATCAGGGCATCTTAGAAACGTATACCACAAGCTTCAAGAGTAAATATCACCAACTCGATAACAGAGCATGGTTGATCAAATCAGAGAATAGGATTTACCAATGGCATTATGTATCCGAGGGAAAACTCACAAGGTTATTGAATATGAAGGACGTTGTTGGTTGAAATCCAACAAAGGATCTCGAGTCCACAAGGGATCTGATGTGAGCATCGGTACTCAACTAGAAGGAGAAAGAATGCAAGGAGATCATATGATAGAAACAACTGACTAATTCAAAGCTCAATGTAGAGGAATTATGACTTCCAAATTAAGGAATCAGAAGCAAACGCTCTAATTAAGGATGGATAAGTTGAGTAAGCTTAGGGGTACAATCGACGACAATTTGATCGGTCGAGATCCAGCTCATGTTTAAAATGATGTCAGAGCCGGAAGGATGAATCCTAGGATCTGATTGAGGATTGCGAGCATTCGCAACATATTGGATCAAGGGACGGACAAGACTCAAAACGATAGCGACAGAGGATGTCAACGAAGATTACTAGAAATATGGAATTAACCATAATGCAGGTACGCGGGACTTTCAAGAGTAATAGGCTTCTAAGGATTTCGGAAGATCGAATAGTATTTCAAAGGATTTTGTCAAACACATGAATCATCTGGGGATGAGCAGATACTCGATAAGTGCGAGAAATTATCCGTAGGGGTATTCAGGAGGCAAAGAACTGCAAGGAAGTAGGCACAAAGTATTCTCGGAACAATAGAGAGAATTTCGGTGTATCTTGTAATAACAAGATCAACTGGGGGTGAATGTATGAATGACAAATGTAGGTAGTTATCCATAAGGATACATCGGTGGTAGGGAATTGTAAAAGCGATGACACATAGTCTCGAGAGAACATCATAGGGTGTCTTCGGTTCTGGTGAAACAACCGATCATTCGGACCGAGGGGCTCTCCGGGAGATAGTATTTACGTGAACCTAGAGTTAGAGTTAGCAAGATCATTTAACCCAAATAGGAGAGAGATCGGAGTCCTAGATTATAGACGAGGAGTAAAAGATCATAATACCACCCAATGGCGACGTGGGCCTGTAAGACACACAGCCATGTTAGTAAAAAGTTTTGGAATGACTAGACTCAACTTCGGCCAAGGAGTTTGGAAGGGGATTCCTAAAGGCAGTCGGCTCTGATACCAACTAGTGACGCCCCCAATTCAATCGTACACTAATCATACACGCAAATGTGTACGATCAAGATCAGGGACTCACAGGAAGATATCACAACACAACTCTAGACACAAATTAAAATAATACAAGCTTTATATTACAAGCCAGGGGCCTCAAGGGCTCGAATACATAAGCTCGAATACACATAGTCAGCGGAAGCAACAATATCTGAGTACAGACATAAGTTAAACAAGTCTGCCTTAAGAAGGCTAGCACAAAAGCAACAACGATCGAAAAGGCAAGGCCTCCTGCCTGGGATCCTCCTAACTACTCCAGGTCATCAGCGGCTGTCACGTAGTAGTAGGCACCCTCGGGGTAGTAGTAGTCATCAGTGGTGTCGTCTGGCTCCTGGGATCCGTCATCTGGTCGCAACAATCGGGTGTGGGGGAAAAGATGTAGCAAAGCAACCGTGAGTACTCATTCAAAGTACTCGCAAGACTTACATCAGATCTAAACTAAGTATGCATCTGTATCAAAGGAAAGGGTTGTATCTGTGGACTAAACTGCAGAATGCTAGAAGAGAAGGGGAAAGCCAAGCCTATCGAAGACTAGCATCTTCAAGCAGCTCCAAGCATCTTGCAGCATTCAGAAGAGTATAGAATGGCAGTATATATTTAGCAAACATGTTGTAACATTAGCGCCCAGAGATCGCTTCCTCGATTCCCTGCGAAGAAACAATCTTGGAGCCGTAATATCCATTACATGCCTTAGCATCCAGTATCCAGTTCTAGTTGTATCGATCGGGATACAACTCCGAGAGTCTGTTACCGTAGGACAGGCTATCGATAGATGTTTTCTTCCCTGCAGGGGTGCACCAACTTACTCAACACGCTCGATCAACTCCGGTCGGACACACCATCAGGTCATGACCGGCCTCGGCCAATCAACACACCGCAGTCCTACCTAGGCTCAACAGAGAGGCATGTACACCGGTCTACATCCTAAATGTGAAGGGGTCATGGGCCATCGCCCTTTGCAATCCTGCACGTTGTGTACGCTGCCGGTGAGCAGACCTAGCCTCCCTTATACAAGCGAGACATTCCAGTCCAACCCGGTGCGCGCCGCTCCATCGCTGACGTCCATAGAGCTTTCGGCTGATACATACGACGCAGAGTGCCCATACTTATTCCCACGTGGTGGTTAGTGCGAAAAAGGCTAGAGGCCTACTCGGATCAAATATCCAAACCGTTAGTGTCTTGATAGTGCGGTCGATCAATGATCCACGATATGTGGTCCCGTCGTCCCGTCTCACAGACTTGCGGCAAGGGCTAAGAATGCCCGGTCGTGCCATGTGGAAAACTTGCGGGTATCCTCCAGATCAACCCAACTTCACATCACTCGCGGGTACCCCTCGGGGCCGACCCGATGTCATCATGGCTCTGTGGTAAGTCAAAGTAACCGTGTGTCTGAAAGAACAAGGGGGAAACCTGAGGAATCACCCTCGATGAATTCCCACTCAATGTAACCATCAAGGTGGACTTGGAGGAATCACCCTCGTTGGTCCACACTTGAGGGGTTGCACGACAGCGTCATTATCGGGAGTGGTCAAGGAGGAATCACCCTTGATGACCACGATCGAATAGCTACACTGCAGGGTTAACATCAGAAGTGCTGATGAGGTATCACCCTCGACACTCGATAGTAACTCTGCAGAGTCGTACAACTAAGGGGGGTGATGTGCGGTGTCGGGGCCTGGACGTCGATCACGTCGATCGAGTCATCGAACATAAAGCAGGGGCAACTGGGACAAGGTGGGGGTCACTGATGGATCTCTAATCAACCTATACTAAGCAGTTTAGAATAAGTAGGTAAGGTATGAAAGCAGGTAACAAAAACAGGCTATGCATCAGAATAGGATCATACAAAAAGCAGTAGGAGTTCGAGCATGAGAGGGAAAGAAATGAGCGATATTGGAATGCTGAAGGGGGGCTTGCTTGCTTGGAAGCTTTGCTGCAAAAGAAGGGTCGTCGACGAGGTCGATCACCGAGGCATCATCGGCCTCGGGGTCTACCGGAGAGAAGAGGAGGGAGAAACAATAAGTATAAAGCAAACAAAGCATCACAAAGCATAACATGGCAATATGATGAGCCGGGTCTGACCTAACGTATGGCTACACGATATAGGTGAAGGGGGAATTCAACCGGGAATGATTTCCCGGTTCCGGACCCGTGTCAGACAAATGACCGGAGGGGGAATGTTCCATGTTCAGCATGCTATGGGCATGTGACAGATGAACGGACCGCGTATTCGAATTTGTTGAATTTTTCTGAGCAACTTTCATATATAAACTTTTTCAATCCGAGCTACGGTTTACTTTCTACGAATTGTAAAAGATTTAAACATTTTTAGAAACTATTTAAATTAACAAAAAAGGAATATTGCATCAGGATGACATCATAGTGACGTCAATAATCAACAGCCGCGCTGACCAGGTCAAACCTGGCCAGTGGGGCCCACCTGTCATTGGCAGTGGGCTAACAACAGTTCATTTTTATTTAAGCAGAGTAATTAGTGACTGGACCCCTTCTGTCAGTGACTCATTAGTTTAGCTAATTATTTTTATTTAGGACAATGTTTTAATTAGTTTAATTATGCGAGGGGGGGCGTGTCAGTGGCAATGAGTGCCCAGTCAGCAAAGTTGACCACGGTCAACGTGGTGACCTGGGTCCAGAGGGCCATGGGCAGCGACCCAGAGGCGGGCCCCACCAGCGCTGGAGCAACGCCGGTGACCATTTCGCGCGGCGGCGCGTGGCGGACATCACCGGAAAACATGCACAGAGCATGGAGAGGGTCGTGCGTGGGTGCGTTGGAAAGAGCGTGCGACGGAGAGGTGATCTGCGGCGGTGGTGTGGCCGGAGGAGAACCGTAGCAACGATGGCGAGCTCGTCGGCGGACGGCGGCGCTCGGGAGCGATGACGATTGGCGATGCGGGCGTGCTAGCGAGCAAATAAATGGCCAGACGGCCTCTACGCGACGCGATGAGTGTGACGGTGGCACGCACGGGACCCAAAGGTCACTGTGGCTACGCCAGCGACGAGCACGAGTGATACGTCTCCAACGTATCTATAATTTTTTATTGTTCTATGCTATTATATTATCTGTTTTGGACATTTAATGGGCTTTATTATGCACTTTTATATTATTTTTGGAACTAACCTATTAACCGAAGGCGCAGTGCAAATTGCTATTTTTTTGCCTATTTCAGTGTTTCGAAGAAAAGGAATATCAAACGAAATCCAAATGGAATGAAACCTTCACGATGATCTTTTTTTGGAACAAACGCAATCCAGGAGACTTGGAGTGGAGGTCAAGGAAGCAATGAGGCGACCACGAGGTAGGGCGGCGTGCCCAGGGGCAGGCGCGCACCCCACCCTTGTGGGCCCCTCGTAGCTCCATCGACCTACTTCTTTCGCCTATATATACTCTTATACCCTGAAAACATCAGGGGGAGCCGCAACCTTCTGTACCCGTGAAATCCCATCTAAAGACCTTTTTCTGGCGATCTGCCGAAGGGGGATTCGATCACGGAGGCCTTCTACATCAACACCATAGCCTCTTCGATGATATGTGAGTAGTTTACCACAGACCTTCGGGTCCATAGTTATTAGCTAGATGACTTCTTCTTCTCTTTCTTTGGATCTCAATACAAAGTTCTCCTCGATCTTCTTGGAGATCTGTTTGATGTAATTCTTTTTGCGGTGTGTTTGTCGAGATCCGATGAATTGTGGGTTTATGATCAAGATTATCTATGAACAATATTTGATTCTTCTCTGAAATCTTTTATGTATAATTTGTTATCTTTGCAAGTCTCTTCGAATTATCAGTTTGGTTTGGCCTACTAGATTGATCTTTCTTGCAATGGGAGAAGTGTTTAGTTTTGGGTTCAATCTTGCGGTGTTCTTTCCCAGTGACAGCAGGGGCAGCAAGGCACGTATTGTATTGTTGCCATCAAGGATAAAAAGATGGGATTTATATCATATTGATTGAGTTTATCCCTCTACACCATGTCATCTTGCCTAATGTGTTACTCTGTTTTTATGAACTTAATACTCTAGATGCATGCTGGATAGTGGTCGATGTGTGGACTAATAGTAGTAGATGCAGAATCATTTCGGTCTACTTGACACGGACATGATGCCTATGTTCATGATCATGCCTAGATATTCTCATAATTATGCGCTTTTCTATCAATTGCTCGGCAGTAATTTGTTCAGCCATCGTAATATATGCTATCTTGAGAGAAGCCACTAGTGAAACCTATGGCCCCCGAGTCTACTTTACATCATATAAGTTTCCAATTTACAATTATAGTTTACTATTTATTTTACAATCTTTACTTTTCAATCTATACAACAAAAATACAAAAATATTTATCTTATTATCTCTATCAGATCTCACTTTCATAAGTGACCGTGAAGGGATTGACAACCCCTTTATCGCGTTGGTTGCGAAGTTCTTGTTTGTTTGTGCAGGTACTAGACGATTTGCGTGTAGTCTCCTACTGGATTGATACCTTGGTTCTTAAAAACTGAGAGAAATACTTACGCTATTTTGCTGCATCACCCTTTCCTCTTCAAGGGAAAACCAACACATGCTCAAGAGGTAGCAGCGAGCGGTGGGGTGTTCGGTCGTCGATGGCATCGGCGGCTAAAAAAAGTGGGCGAGCTAACGGAGAGAGGGAGGAGAGGCAGGAGCTGAGCTCGGGGAGGGCGCGATTTAGCCAAAATCGGCGACGAACGCCGGTGATCCGAAGGTTGAAGACGAGCTCGTTCTGGTCGGAGTAGAGGCGCTCGACTCGATCCCGATGGCGTAGGCGACATAGACGATGATGAGGAAGACGGTGAGCACCAGATTGAGGCGTTGGAGGCACGATGGCCATGGAATCGAGCGGCGACGGCGGCGAGCGTTTCGAGTGAGGTGGGGAACGAGAAAGGGAGACGCGCGCGGGGGCAAATGGGTAGCTAAGGTTTGTGGGAGGGCGAGAGGGACTCGAGGCAGGTCTTAACGGCGTCGAGGACCGCTGGATGCACGACAGCGAGGCTGCTGTCGCCGTGTCGTTGAGGACGACGATGCGGTTAGGTGGACTGGGCTGGGAACAGCTGCGGCCCAAAGGCCAGGTAAGCCTCTACCCTTTCTTTATTCTGTTTTTTTCTTTTAATTTAAAACAAAGAGGGGAAATGATTTATTGGAGCATCCAAAGGATTTAGGAAAAATATGAGACGTGGCCCTTTTATTCCCTGGTGATCTTAGACAGTGCCATATTTTGGAGACCAGAAGAATTCATTTGATATTTTTCATAAATAGGATAGCATTTAAAAAAATGCTGAATTAGTGCTGTTATAATTGCTAATGCTCATCTTTGCACAAAAGTGATGTTGTGTTTCTTAACAAATAATTGTTATGGAATTTTTGACAAATGATGAACATTTTTCCAACAACTTTTGAGTAACTTCAAACTTCACTTGAATTTGAATTGACTGGAATTTCAAATGGGACATTGAACAAAGGTGATTAAGCACTGTTTGGAAAAATGATTAGTTTAATCACAGAGGGTTACTGTAGCATGACACTGGGGGTGTTACACATCGCAAGGAGCCAGAAGACAAGGCTACCTCGACGCATCATGTGGTTTGTTTTCTGAGCAGACTTGAGTCGGTTGGTGTAAAAAACCATGCCAAAATGCTGCGAAGTACACGAAGCGTTCAACTGAGTCACTCATGTTAACTGAATATGGAGGGAAAAATTAAGAGAACTAAATATTGTAGTTCTGATTGGATGTTATGATTGAATAAGAGTTCCAGTCGCTACTTGTATACGTGTAGGATTGAACATATTTTAATGGCAAAATGTTCCAGTGTTTGCTTGAACGTTATGACTCTCTAAGCATTTGCAGAATTGAACAGAACAACATATGCAGAATTATGAACAAAACTGAACCGGATTCCACTTGTTGCTCCTAACACTTAACTAAATGCACAGAAAACTGAACTTGAACTAAACTAAATGGCAACTATTGCCTAGAGTTTGAACTGAACTTATAAGTAAATGGAGGGAGTACAAAATTATACTATGCTTGCGACACTTATTTTGGGACGGAAGGAGTCATGCGTATTTGCATGTGGTGCACGATGAACCAAAATTGCAACAAATCCATTAACAACATTTGCCCATCATGTATTATGTTATAAAGGTACATTCTACAAAAAAAATTGTTTCTCCCATACCTTACAAAAAATGCAAGGTAAATTCAAGTGGTGACTTTCATAAGGCAATTACGCTAGAGCTCTAAAGTCTGACTCACACTAGGGGAATTCTGCAAAGAGGAGAAAACAGTAGTATGTTTTCATGGAGTTCATCATGATTAATGACAAATTGATAATAACTAATCCCTCCGTCCCATAATATAAGAGTGTTTTTTATACTACACTAGTATCATAAACACTCTTACATTATGGGACAGAGGGAGTAGATCTTAGTTATATGGTGTGGCCTCACCTGGATCGCTTCAACTACCAAACTGAATTAAAGAATGAACCTTGCTTCAATTAATAGAAACCACATCAAGAAACAATGGTAGTTGGAGGCAAATGCCTTTCTTTTGAAATTGGATATTTGTACCTCCATGAGAATCAGGAAACAGTAGAACATGCAACAAAAATTAACACCGCATGTACCCAAACTACAAGCTGAAGAAAAATTGTAAGAGGCTAGATACCAAGGTCGCAGCTATGCTTGCGTTGTGGCAGATGCCACAGTACGCCGATGCAATTTCTGTTGACCAGCTCGATACCAACATAGAACTGCTACCTAATCTACCTAACTAAGGTCAACGAGGCAGCACAAGAGATGTAAAATTTAATAATGAAGTCTCTGTAATTTTATTTCACTAGTTAAAAACAATCGAACACACTACAAAATATTCAATCCAAAAATGCTGGTTCTGAAATTGATAAATGGGTTCTTCCCCATTACAATTTCAGGAACCACCAGTGGCTCTAACATAGTGATTTTTGGCAGAAACTTTTGGAAAAACTTACTACAACTACTATTGTTCTCAAGTGAAAGAGCACACTGAATATGTATGGACATATCATGGCAAGGCATAGTTAAGGATAATGCCATCATCCAGATCACGTTTTACACTTAAATGCGTATGTAATTCGGTTTTACAAGACATCTTTTTTGGATCAATAAACATGTACACGGTTACTATGAGCTAACTAAAGCCCATGTATTTTCGGTCATATGACGTGTTGATTCCAGAATGATTAGTTTTGCTAAGCATACCTAATGTCGCCATTGGAGTGTCCAAAACTGAAAACTGAAATGCATAGTGCTAATGGAAATAGTACAATACATGTTAAACTCAAACTCGGAAGAGAATGGGTGTGTCTTCCTTGAGAGGCAAAACCTAGACATGCCCATGCAAATGTGATGATGTCAACTGTTCTCGGTTTAATGTAAGCTACTACCAACAGTATCAGGCTATGTTTCTTTAAAAAAAAACTTCAATTGGTGAGATTTGCCATGTTTCTTTAATGGATCTTCTAAGAAGGCAAGTGTGGCAGCTTTATTATGGTAATTATTGATCCTACTAATCAGTGGAGTTACATTCTCAAAAGAAGATAAAAAAAATAGGAGCTACAAATCAGTAACAAAAACACATAAGTGTCAACCGAACCAAAACTTGCAAAATCAACTTGATCTTCCCGGTTCCTGTATCCATGAACAAGGTCAGTAGTAGCTAAAACAAGAAGAACCAAAGTACAAACAGGATTAGGACCTCTCAATAGTTAAACTAATCCTTGAGTAAAATTGTTTTAGAAAATTACTTGACAGATTTACAAGGGCAACCTACTTTTTATCATTGTTAGGTTCAAACTATTTTTTTGCAGCTTCTCTATTAGTCTCATACAAGCTAAGTTTCACAAAAGTTTCGCTTTCTCCAGACCTATATTATGTGCCACCTCTGCAGCTTGGATATCAAATTCTGAACAAAAGGTTTGACATCTCTGCAGCTTTACAACAAAGGACAGTATATACTTAAAGTTTGAATTGATTAGTATCTACAAAGGAAAGGCGCTAAGCATCATATCTACCCATTGCCTTAGTTGCTATGACTGTTCTTGAATATATATATATATATATATATATATATATATATATATATATATGCTAATTAGATTTGGACAGTGTAAAAAACAAACCATGAGGTAATCACACAGAGACATATTTCATGGTGATTAGACTATATGTATGCTAATTAGGTGTTACTATTCATCACCCAGGGTGCAGAATAAGTTATTCTTCACCCGAGGTAATTTTACGATCATTTCATAAATATAAATTATATTTAAAATACAAATAGTTACATTTTCCATGCACGTGGGATTTCCCATGATTTATGCAGGGGCTAAACTATTGCTTTTGGGTCACTATCATACTGTTGAGCACTAGAATCAGTTTGACCCCGTGTAATGTAAATATACACAATAATCCTAGCCCCTGCCTTCAGTCCTCAGTTCACAGGAAGAAATTCATCTTATGACTGTATAAGAAAATTCAGTACATACTACTAAAGCAAATTTCACTCCCCAACTAAGATTTTTAATGAGGCCATCTTCGATAGTGATGCTATCAAGCATAATCAGATATTCACAATAACAGCAGGCAATCAACAAGTTGCACCATCAAAATGCATTTTTGGAACTAGAATAAGGCGCAGAGAAATATGAACTAGGGAGTGGAAATTCTGCTCTTGAACTACAAAGGGTTAACAGTTAGTACTTAATAGCATCTAAGGCCTAATATAAAGGCTTGTGTGACTGACAAGTAAGAACAACCAATCAAAAAAATATTTTTTTTACTACAGAACCTAAATACTGTACAAGGAACATCTTTATCTCTCATGCGAAGGAGACCCTATGCACAGAAGGTTAGACAAATTAAGTTTATATCACCGGAAGTAAAAGGAATGCACCTTTAGTTAAATGGGGGATATCTGAAAAGCCTGCCTTACAGGAAGATTCAAAAGAATTATCAGGAAACCTTGATTTGAATCTTTTCAAGTTACTGATTTCTGGACTACCAAGGAGAACAAAGGAGAAGAGGGTCAACCAAAAATGGAAATGACTCCTCTTGGTTTGTGGGTTGGTTCAACCAAAAAATAAGCAAATATTAACAGCCGTTCTCATTGCAATGGAAATAACTCTATCTGTAAACAGGTACTAGGAGCCAAGCATTGACAGCATGCACACAGACCAACATTTGAATTACTCATGTCATCAGATGGATAATCACAATAATTTTACTTATGCAGTTGGTTGAAGAGAGAATAGCAGGTTACTTCCATACACAAACTAATGGAGCCTAGCTATAACCATATGATCACTCAGCAAAATAACACATTCCCATCTAGTTTATTCTATAGAAATTAACAGGAAATAACCTGAATGAATAATGGGTGAGCGTCAGTACGACACTCTGCAGTTCAAATAAATCTAACTCGAATTATGTGAATATCTGGCTAATGGCAACTAAACAAAAGAAATTACGTGATGCATTGTATCTGGAATTCTGGAGTGAAAAGATTTGGGAGCATTACTGAAGAATACACACGTAATGAAAAAGGGCTGAGAAAATAGATCCTTGCCAGAATCTCGTACCAGCCTGGCCTGACGGTAGAGGATGGAACTGCGGCAAGGAGGGCTAGTAAAGGACTTGTGGGGCTGGATGCAGGTCTTCCACCGGTAGGAAAATGCCCAAATCCTCTGCATTAGATTTCACGTGGTGCTGCCCACCGCCAAATAACCTCAGGGCAGAAGCGGTGGCGGTGGAGACACTGTAACGTGTCGCTGCGAAGCTGAGGCATCGATTCCTCCTGGCTGAAAGCCAATGCCGACGAGGGCGCCCAACGCGAAATCGCCCGCTCGCCGCCGAAACTGCTCGGCCCTCGCCTCCGATCTCGATACTGCTGGTAATGGAGCGCACGTTTTCCAGAAACTTCGGGGAGGGGGTAGGATTAGCTCGCAATACCTGCACCAAAAAAAATCGTGTGCCAGCCCCAGACGTGGTGGGATTTTTTTTTTGGGGGGGGGGGGGGGTATAAGAGCATCATAAACATGAAGTCTGGTACACAAGTTATATATAGGTGACACCGAAGGTTTACGATGGTGTCCTCATAGGAAGTGAGAAGTTAGACAGAGGCGGAGGCACTTTGCCTTGCATCTGAAGGTGAAGGCATACATCGTTCCTTCATCTATGTTTGCCATGTGAAGAACTCCGTCCAGTTTGTTGTTAAACCTTGTCAGCAGCTCCTTCCAGAGAAATGTTTTCTCTTGTAAAGTAGACCATAAAGAAACCTGCACCATACAAACAGAGAAATATTTTCTCTTGTAAAGTAGACCATCAAAGTTGAGGAAGGTGCTTCAGAACTGAAAAAAAATAGTAACTTCACACGAGAAATAACCTCTCCAATATGTATGCAAATACAATCGGCTTAAAATGAAATGAAACAGAAACAGAAACAGAAATCAAGAGAAACTGAGAAATGCATACCAGACCATGCTAAGCACCTTCAGTTTGACCATAAGTCAGGGTGCTAAACCAAATACACACACACAAAAATTAGGCAATATTTCAAGTGAATGAAGAAGGAATTAATAAGATGGAGAACTACATTATCATCATTAACAGAAGGAAAAGGCATAGGCAATGAAGAATGTTTGTTTTATACTAGGCATGAATATAGACATACACAGGATATTTTTCAACAATATGTACAATTTAATTTAAAGAAATCCCTGTTGTTTGATAGTAGGAAGACAACACTTGCACAGACAAAAATACAAAAATTGAAATGTAAGATCCGAGTAACTATAAAGATAGGCGACACAATAGAATGTAAAACATGATAACATAGAGCACTGTGTCCAGGAGCAGTTCTTAGGAATAGCAGTCAATTACATCATATAGTAATTGGATCCAACACCACCAACCCATGGTACTTTTCTACAGATAAAGCACACAAAAAGATGATATAAATGCTTCTTTTGATATTCTGTACCAAATATGATCAGTCCGATCTTTGTGACTGATCAGTCCGATAAAATATGCAAGCCATATGATTACAACCAAAAAGATGCACAAATCAGAATATATGTGTACTGAAAGTTGAAAGAGATTCAAGCTTCCAGATGCAAAACATCGATAAAATAACTCAGGATGTTGCAATCAGCTGACATTATACTGCAACCTAGTGCTGCTGCTCACCATGAGACCTGTACTGAACCATGAAACAAAAAGAATGTGCGACCTGACACTATACTACAGTTTCTTGTGACCGGCAGATTAGGAATGCCGAGCATAAAAATATGGTGGATATAATGATAAATTGTATGACTGGAGCTAGCAAGAAGGCTCGTGGAATATGTCAAACAGAAGAAATTACTGACATGAAAGTAGTTGTCATTTGTAAGACCACCCCTCAGTGTTCTGGTATGCATGTGCGACCTGAACATTGTTATGACGCTAAACATATTTCTTGTTAAAAAGATAAGTGGTTCCCTTTCATACAAATCTTGTATATTTATTTGAGTGGATGTCAATAATTTTTTTTAAATGAGACCAACCCAAGGGCAAAGCCGGGGCTCGAACTCGGGTGGACTGGCTGGTACCCCAGCTGCCCAGCCAACGGGTCGACGCCCCGTCCTCTGATGTCAATAATTTAGATAGTCACTATCTGGGAATAAGGCAGCTCAAATCAATACTTAGTTCTGTATCACAGAGCAAAATCTAGGCATAATAGTCAGGCTACAATACAACTATGAGGTGCACCAACTTCTTTTTGGAAAATACAAATACCCACTAAAGAAGAACGAAGTTGCACTCGGCCAGCAGGGCATTTAACGGAAATGCATTGGCTAATGCCAATGATGTCTGCTTGTTACCTAGGTTAGCCATGAAATTGTTAATCATATGAAAGTACAGGAATGCAAAGAAACCATGATCATTCCACAATTGTGGAAGCAAGTTATTATGTTTCAAGAAATCCTACAGAAAAGAAGCAATGTAAAAAGGGGAAACAGCTAGGCATGCACTAAGAAAGTGACGAACAATATCTGTCCAACTAAACATCTACACCTGATGAAATCAATATCGTTGCGGAGGGCCCTATACAATTGAAACAGAAAAAACAATTTTCAAAAACAGTGCCCCTCTGTTATCACCATACTCTAGCAGATTAATTTAACACAATCTCGCTACTTGTGCTTTCTGGTGCCTTGTGGCATTGCTAATGAAAATACCTTGCGAACCCATTTAAATAATTTGTACACTTCTGTTGGTTTGTCAAAAGGAACATACTGTAATAAGACAAGCACCTCTACAGAAGTTGGCATTAGAATAAGCTTAATGACCTTTCGGAATAACTTCTGTGGTACTAAAAGAGCTACCCTGCAATTACAGTCAACAGTTAATGGCTTCATTCTTAGTGGAGCTAGGAAAATAGGGAGCACAGATGAAAATGCTCATACAGGAAGATCGTCATCGATGGGGAGTGGGAAAGTGTTCTGCAGTTGGAGAGCAAAGCCTGCAAAAATGTATAGAAAGAACATGAACTATTGACCTGTTGCCATGTCATCGGCAGAGTGCCATCGCCATGACCGAGTAAAAAAAATATAGCCTATCCCAGCTTGACTGGATATATAGATTCCCAAGGAAAAATTACAAACCTATACCATACTAATATAGTGAATATCAAGATTCTTAGGAGAAATGTGTAACCTAAAATACTAAAAAGGAATCATAGCCCATTCCAAAACGACTGCATATATATACAAAGATTTTCAGGAGTAGATATGATTCTAGCATATGTTCAAACCAGGAATACAAATAGTGAAAATGTTTAACCTGAAATTTGCTCTAAAACCAGACATATGTTTATTTTACAAATAGTGAAACATAAGCATTCCTTTTAGCATAAAAAAGAGGATCAAAACATTTAAAGAAAGAACCACCTTTTTTCTCAATCATTCCTTTTCTAGGAACATTTGTTAGGCAAGCCTTGTGGCATCTGTAACCCTGAAACCACACATAACTCCCCATCAGAAAATTGAAGTTTCAAGCTCCTATAAAGGGGCATTTGCATTCCTAACATGCCCAGCAAAAAAATCAATCATGCAATCAAGATATGTAGGTAAACAAATGAAAGAAAGCTCTTCACTGCAAATCTCATCTAACTTTGTCGTATTCTCTTCTCTCCCTCATGTAGTCATGTTTATAGCATCAAAATGAGAGGACAAAGGTTAACAAGAGGGAGAAAAATCACCTTGATCTTCTTCAGTTCTTCTTGATGTACTCACTGAAGTGAGATTGGTACTTCTTAGGTTCCTCATCAGCTATTGACTGAAATAGGGTAGGGTAGCAGTTAAAACGAGATTCAGTAAGCTCCTTCAGAAATAAGAACAAAGTACACTGCTTTAGGATACTTTATATGGGTGAATCAGGCCCAGATATATCTTCCAGAAAGAATTCATGTATACAACAATGATAGCCCTAGGGAGTGAAGAAATGGCATTATAATACCACGAGGGCAATGGATCCAACTCACCTTCATGTAGTCAGCAACATGACCTTCATAGATGTATTTGAGGTGAATCTCAGCGCCCAACTGCTTCTTATCCTTCTTGAAGCCAGCAAATCTCCTGTCACTGTGCGGAAGATCAAGACCACCATCCAAAGCTCCCTGCAGTAGCCAACAGACTTGGGTCTCAAACGGATAAACTGTATGCTTCCTAATTAAATAGCTTAGAACCCCCCCAAATATAGAATAAAAGAAACACACCTATGACAGGCAATAAATGCAGTCCAAGGTTAGGCATACTTCAGGTCCATCGTAAGTAAGCTATATATTTTTCTTGGCTTTCCATGTTTACCAACTAAATCCTTTAAAATGTCTATAATTTAGATTTCTAACCTATCCAGCAAAATTATCAATCGTGCATTCAAGATCTGTAGGTAAACAAAATAAAGGAGACTTTTCACCACAAAGCTCATCTAGCCATCACAAATCATAGCATCAGAATAAGATAACAAATTTTAACAAAGTGACAAAAGAAAAGAAAATTAAAGCATTACAGCAGCAGCTCACCATGGCAATCCTGGAATGCAAAGACTTGTCAGTGTAGAAGAGGTGTGTGAAACCCTCTCTGCCTGATCTTCCTACTCTTCCTCGCGACTGCAGATGAAAAGAAAAGCAGTGAACTTGAGGTCCAGATCTCAGATTCATACATCCAACTTTTTTGCCAAAAAAGGCAAAGTAAAAAATCTGAGAACTAAAACCAACTGATACAGCTGCGGGAGCCCAAATAGTTCTGCATACAAGAATCTTTATTTCCCCATAACAAAACTTCTTTATACCAAGTTGTATATTCTTTGACACTTTCTGTGGAAAAAATATTTAGCAATAAAATTGATCATTGAAGCTAAAGCACCATTCACCTATGCAACAAGAACATAAATTAGTATCAGAGTTCTAACATCAAATGTAGGTGTAGTCCATAGATAGGCTAACTACCTGGAATACCTAGCAATTTAAAATATATGCTTGAATGAAGCAGTAGAATGAGACAAAAAAGGGAGACCAGAGTGAGAGAGGAGGGAGAGACGAGGTGGAGGCAAACCTGAACCGCCTCGGCATCCTTGCTCCTACTCCTGTTGTGCCGGGAAGGAGAGGGTTGCGGGGCGCAAGAGATGCGTGGAGTCGCCATTGTGCACAAGTTGCAGGTGTCACCGCCCACCTTCGCAGGCCTCCGCAGGCCGCACGAGCCCCCGCACCACTTCACTGCACATGCTCCTCGAGGAAGAAGCGAAGCGCCGCCAAATTAACTCTCATAATCCACCATAAAATTTGATTCAAGATCACAGTCGGCTAACTAAATCCAAGTTATTCCAAATTTATTAAATATTCATTTATCCACCAATATAATAATCACCATGCGCATCTATTAGACCTAAAATCTCATAATCTACCAAACATCTTTGACTATCTTCTCAAAACACAATCACCTAAATAAACACAACTAAAATCTCATAAATCACGGAGAAATTTGTTTAAATATCACAACCACCTAACTATATGTAAATTGTCCAAGATTAATTAATACACCGAACATCTTTGACTATCTCCTCAAGATTACAATCAACTAACTGATCCATCACAATTCTCATAATCCACCATAAAATTTGGTTCAAGATCACAATCGCCTAACTAAATCCAAACTTTTCCAAGTTTATTAATAAATTATTTATCCACCAATACAATAACCAACATGCTCACCCACTAGACCTAAATTCGCATAATCCACCGAACATCTTTTACTAACTCGTCAAGATCCCAATCACCTAACTAAATCCAACCAAAACCTCGTAATTCACCTAAAATTTGGTCAAAAGATCACAACCACTTAACTAAATCCAAATTGTTCCAAACTAAATTAAATATATGTGTATCCACCAATATAGTAATCACCATGCTCATCCACTAGACCTAAAATCTCATAATCCACCAAACATATTTGATTATCATCTCAAAACACAATCACCTAATTAAATCCAACTAAAATCCCATAAATCATAGAGAAATTTGGTTCAATATCACAATCACCTAAATATATTCAAATTGTTCAAGATTAATTTATCCACCGAACATCTCTGACTATCTCCTCAAGACCACAATCAACTAAATCCATTGCAAATCTCCACCATGAAATTTGTAATAGGTCACAATCACCAAACTAAATCCAAATTGCTCCATGTTTACTATAGACCCATTTATCCACCAATATAATAATCAACATGCTCACCTACTAGACCAAAATTCACATAATCCACCGAAAATCTTGTAATAGCTCGTCAAAATCACAATCACCTAACTAAATCCAACCAAAACCTTATAATCCACCATAAAATTAAGTTAAAGGATCACAATCACCTAACAAAATCCAAATTTTTCCAAGTTTATTAAAAAATTATTTATCCACCAATATAATAACCAACATGCTCACCTACTAGACCTAAATTCGCATAATCCACCGAACATCTTTTACTAGCTCGTCAAGATCCCAATCACCTAACTAAATCCAAATTGTTCCAAACTAAATTAAATATATGCTTATCCACTAATATAGTAATCACCATGCTCATCCACTGCACCTAAAATCTCATAATCCACCAAACTTATTTGATTATCATCTCAAGACACAATCACCTAATTAAATCCAACTAAAATCCCATAAATCATAGAGATATTTGGTTCAACATCACAATCACCTAAATATATTCAAATTGTTCAAGATTAATTTATCCACCGAACATCTGTGACTATCTCCTCAAGATCACAATCAACTAAATCCATTGCAAATCTCCACCATGAAATTTGTACTAGATCACAATCGCCTAACTAAATCCAAATTGCTCCATGTTTACTATAGACCCATTTATCCACCAATATAATAATCAACATGCTTACCTACTAGACCTAAATTCACATAATCCACCGAAAATCTTTTAATAACCCGTCAAAATCACAATGACCTAACTAAATCCAACCAAAACCTTATAATCCATCATAAAATTAAGTTAAATGATCACAATCACCTAACTAAATCCAAATTGCAAACTAAATTAAATATCACTTTATCTGTTTATCCACCAATATAATAATCACCATGCTCATCTATTAGACCTAAAATCTCATAATCCACCAAACATCTTTGACTATCTTCTCAAGACACAATCACCTAACTAAATCCAACTAAAATCTCATAAATCACAGAGAAATTTGGTTCAATATCACAATCACCTTACTTAATCTAAATTGTTCCAAACTAAATTAAACATTTGTTTATCCACCAATATAATAATCACCATGCTCATCTACTAGACCTAAAATCTCATAATCCATCGAACATCCTTAACTATCTTCTAAAGACACAATCATCTAACTAAATCCAACTAAGATATCATAAATCACCGAGAAATTTGGTTGAATATCGCAATCACCTAACTAAATTGAAACTGTTCAAAATTAATTAATCCACCGAACATCTTTGACATCCCCCAAGATCACAATCTATTAACTAAATCTATTGAAAATCTCGTAATCCACCGTGAAATTTGTTCAAGATCACAATCACCTAACTACATCCAAATTGCTTCATTTTTACTAAAGATCCATCTATCCACCAATATAATTACCACCATGCTCACTTACTAGATCTAAATTAACATAATTCACCAAACATATTTGACTATCTTGTCAAGATCAGTCACCTAACTAAATCCAAAAATATCTCAAAATCCACCGTAAATTTGGTTGAAAAATAACAATTACCTAAGTGAGTCAAAATTGTTCCAAACTAAAATAAAGATTTGTTTATCTACCAATATAATAATCACCATTCCCATCTACTAAACCTAAAATCTCATAGACTAGCAAACATCTATGACAATATTCTCAAGACACAATCACCTAACTAAATCCACCTACAATCTCATAATCCAGCGTGAAATTCGGTTCAGTATCGCAACCACTTAACTAAATCCAAGTTGTTCAAGATTAATTAATCCACAAAACATCTTTGACTATCTCTTGAAGATCACAATCAACTAACTAATCCATCAAAAATCTCATCATCCACCATGAAATTTGATTCAAGGTCACAATCGTCTAACTAAATGCAAATTGTTTTAAATTTATTGAAAATTTATTTATCCATCAATATAATAATCAACATGCTCACCTACTAGACCTAAATTCACAATAATTCACCGAACATCTTTTACTAGCTTGTCAAAATCACATTCACCTAACTATATAATGATCACCATGCTCATCTACTAGACCTAAAATTTATTTATCCATCAATATAATAATCAACATGCTCACCTACTAGACCTAAATTCACAATAATTCACCGAACATCTTTTACTAGCTCGTCAAAATCACATTCACCTAACTATATAATGATCACCATGCTCATCTACTAGACCTAAAATCTCATGATCCACGAAACATCTTTGATTATTATCTCAAGACACAATCACCTAACTAAATCCATATTCTTCAAGATTAATTAATACACCGAACATCTTTGACTATCTCCTCAAGATCACAATCAACTAAATCCATTCAAAAATCTCATAATTCACCATAAAATTTGTTCAAGATCACAATCGCCTAAGTAAATCCAAATTGCTCCATGTTTACTAAAGTCACTACTTCCTTGAGATTGAGGTTTCTTCTACCTCTAATGGCTTCTTTATTTCCTAAGAGCAGTATGTCCAGGATCTTCTTTCTCATGCTACTCTTACTAATGAGCACACTGTTGAGACTACTATGGAGCTCAACATCCACCTTTTTGTCCACCTCCGCTCCCTGTAAGTCCGGATGGGCGTCCGTTGCCTGGTGGCGGGTTGCTATGTGTGCTGTCTTGATCCCACATCATGTGTTCCCTTGCTGGGCGGCACAATGGCGAGCAAGAGCTCAGACAATCGACGCATACCTGAATTTTACCCACGGGACGCGTCCGAGAACACGGCGCTACCTATCGTCAAGGCCAAGGGCGCACATTAGGAGAACGTGGGATGCTTAATCAAGTGCGTGACACAAATCCGCAAACAGGACAAGGACACCAAGCCGGATCAGCGGGGAACGGAGAGTGCACTGGCAGGTAGGATGCTGGATCAAAGTCCATCTACTGCCATCACCCCAGCCTCTCCGCCTCTCTTGTCGTGTTTACCAGTTGTTTTTAGTAGTGGCACCATCGCCTTGAGTCACTCGTGTGGCCCTTATTTCTACCCACCAATATAATAATCAACATGCTCACCTGCTAGACCTAAATTCACATAATCCACCAAACATCTTTTACTAGCTCATCATCAAAATCACAATCACCTAACTAAATCCAACCAAAACCTTCTAATCCACCGTAAAATTAGGTTAAAAGATCATCATCACCGAACTAAATCCAAATTGTTTCAAACTAATTAAATATTTATTTATCCATCAATATAATAATCACCATGCTCATTTATTAGACCTATAATCTCATAACCCATCAAACATCTTTGAAGAGGTAGGATGCTGGATCAAAGTCCATCTACTCCCATCACCCACAGTCTCTCCGCCTCTCTTGTCGTGTTTACCAGTTATTTTCAGTAGTGGCACCATCGCCTTGAGTCACTCGTGTGGCCCTTATTTCTACCCACCAATATAATAATCAACATGCTCACCTAGTAGACCTAAATTCACATAATCCACCGAACATCTTTTACTAGCTCATCATCAAAATCACAATCACCTAACTAAATCCAACCAAAACCTTATAATCCAGCATAAAATCAGGTTAAAAGATCATCACTGAACTAAATCCAAATTGTTTCAAACTAATTAAATATTTGTTTATCCACCAATATAATAATCACCATGCTCATTTATTAGACCTATAATCTCATAACCCATCAAACATCTTTGATTATCTTCTGAAGACACAATCACCTAACTAAATCCAACTAAAATCTCATAGATCACAGAGAAATTTAGTTCAATATCACAATCACCTAACTAAATCCAAATTGTTCGAGTTAATTAATACATTGAATATCTTTGACTATCTCCTCAAGATCACAATCAACTAACTAATCCATCAAAAATATCATAATCCACCATAAAATTGGTTCAAGATCACAATCGCGTAACTAAATTCAAATTTGTCCAAGTTTATAGAAAAATCATTTATCCACCAATATAATAATCAAGATGCTCACCTATTAGATCTAAATTCACATAATCTACCGAACATCTTTTACTAGCTCGTCAAGATCCCAATCACCTAACTAAATCTAATCAAAACCTCATAATCCACCCTAAATTTTGGTTAAAAATCACAATCACCTAACTAAACCCAAATTGTTCCAAACTATATTAAATATTTGTTTATCCACCAATATAATAATTGCCATGCTCATCTACTAGACCTAAAATATCATAATCACTGAACATCTTTGACTATCTTTTGAAGACGCAATCACCTAACTAAATCCAGCTAAAATCTCATAAATCAACGAGAAATTTGGTTCAATATCACAATCACGTAACTAAATCCAAATTGTTCAAGATTAATTAATCCACCGAACATCTTTTACTATCTCCTCAAAATCGCAATCAACTAATCAAATCCGGCTAAAATCTCGTAATCCACCATGAAATTTGGTTCAAGATCACAATCGCCTAACTAAATTCAAATATCTTCAAGCTTATTAAAGATCCATTTATCCACCAATGTAGTAGCCACCATGCTCGCTTACTAGACATATTAGTCCATCAAACATCTTTAACTACCTTGTCGAGATCACAAGCACCTAACTAAATCCAACCAAAACCTCATAATCCATTGTAAAATTAGGTTAAAAGATCACAATCCCCTACCTAAATCCAAATTGATCTAAATATTTGTTTAGAACTAATATAATAATCACCTTGCTCATTTACCATACCTAAAATCTCATAATCCACCGAACATTTTGACTATCTTCTCAAGACTCAATCACCTAACTAAATCCACCTAAAATCAAATAAATCACCGAGGAATTTGGTTCAATATCACACTCACCGAACTAAATCCAAATTGTTCCCATCGACTACGAGGCACCTACGCTGACTTTGTAAAATCTCAAGATGAAATGCCGGCTTAGTCTCTCGATGGTGCTCATAGGGGTAGGGTGTGCGTGCGTGCGTTCATAGAGGTGAGTGTATGCACGTTTATATAACACTTGCGCTTGTACTGTGTTCAAAAAATATTAATTAATCCACCAAATCTTGGACTATCTCCTCAATGTCAGGACCCCGATTCCAAGTCACATCGATCTAGCCGGTAGCACCTCATATCACTTTACGGCCTCACGCACGGTATTCCCACGGGTGTCGCCTTACCATGGCCCGGGACCGTTTGCGCCTTTTGGCTCACGTATATGATAATGTCGCTAGCATCCATATGACAGAGAACTCGGGCCGACATGGCTAGTCGTGAACCCAAAGCGGCACCAACCTATGGGGACAGGCATACATGAATCACATCGAGCATGTCGGTCAGCAGGGTGTGAATCCGGGCTGTAGCACTGGGCTGACAGGACTCCGGGAACCCGGGCTGTAGCAGGCTAGGAAGGACTCCGGATTTCACCGCGTGACATTTCCCCGGAGGGACAGACACAGGAACGAAGTGAAACACATGCCGGCCAGTCAAGTGTCCTAAGCAGTAGTGCTGGGCTAGCAGGACTCCGGTGAACTGGGCTGTAGAGGACTACTATGGCTCATGGAAGCACTAGACTACATTTCCCCATAAGAGAGGCTGCCAAGGATAAACAACTAGATTGTCGAATCCCACACATACCAAGCATTTCAATCATACACACAATATGCTCGATATGTGTAAATACAACATGGCATCACAACATAACTCTACGACTCAAGTATTTATTCATTAGGGTCCGAGGAGCGAGAAATTACAAACATGAGTCTCATGACCCAACAATCATAGCATACAAATCAAAGCACATGCGGAAGCTTAACATGTCTGGGTACAGACATCTACAAATGAAAAAGGCTAAGAAGCCTGACTAACTACCAGATCTTGCCGAGGGCACAAGATCGTAGCTGAGGTATCAAGCTAAACGTCGAAGTCCACGCGAAACTACTAGCGAGACTGAAGTCTCTCTGCAAAACATAAATTAAGCAAACGTGAGTACAAAGGTACTCAGCAAGACTTACATCAGAACTAGCTACATATGCATCGGTATCAACAAAGAGGGGTGGTGGAGTTTAACTGCAGCAAGCTAGCTTTGACTCGGTGGCTATCTTAAACTACGACTGTAAGCAACTCTTTTGAGGTGGCGCACACGAGTCCACATATTCACCATATCAATACACCACTATGGATCCGCTCCCGTCTCCCTACGAGCAGGCCATCCATAGCACTCACGCTTATCTTGCGAGTTTTAGAGCATCCACTTTCACTTGTCTATGAACTATGCAAGGGGTCCAAGTTTCCATATCCGAGGAATCCGGCTATTCGAATAGATGATGATAACCCTGCAGGGGTGTACTTCTTCACACACGCTCCCACCACTTACCGTCGTTTACACGACATGTACTCGGCAACCTTCAAGCGGAAGCCCAACGAGGGTGTCGGCCACGGCCTACCTAAACACTTAAGTCTCTAGTCCAGGTTTATCGCCTATCCAGGTTCCATCCGCAGGGAGTCCGGCCGAGGTTTCCACATACGGCCCCGAACGATGTGAACAGGGTTCCCGAGACACCAAACGGGCGCCCGGTACACCGTGCCACGGTGTATCTACCGCATCATAGCCCACCCCTAGGGTCAGCGCTACGCACGGCCGCCAACACATAACCTACAAACACCAGAAACTAGTTGCAACTCCTGGACAGAGTACTAGGGTGATTAAGAAGCCGAGAGGGTCAATTAAGGATCCCAATGAGTGGTAGTAGTTGTTCATGGATCACAGACATAGAACTCAGTTCCTGAGGACGGTTTCAATGAGACCTACCATGTACTCCTACATGGCCTCTCACCGCTACCTTTACCAAAACGTGTTCACACACAGTAGAACATGTTCACACACCTCCGATTCATTCCCGATGAATCAGACCTGACACAACTCTATGCAATAGCAGGCATGACAAACAAGCATGAATGAGTAGGCACATCAGGGCTCAAACAACTCCTACTCATACTAGTGGGTTTCATCTATTTACTGTGGCAATGACAGGTCATGCAGAGGATAAGGGGTTCAACTACCGCAACAAGTAACAGATGAATCGTTGTTGTCCTAATGCAGTAAAAGAGAGCAGGAGCGAGAGAGTGGGCTTGTATCGGAATGAACAAGGGGGTTGTGCTTGCCTGGCACTTCTGAAGATATCATTGGGTCTTCATCAGTGTCAACGATCACAGCGTCGGTACAACGTCTATCAAGAGGGGACAACCACCGGCAACAGAGAATGAACACAATCAATGCAATGCACAATATGATGCATGATCATGACATGTCAATATGCTGTGTTTTGAGCTAATGCAACTAGCAACATGTTAAATGGAGTTGGTTTGAACCCTAGGTTCAAATTCAAACTCCATATGTGAGGGTTTAAATGCCATTTATATGATTTGGCCTAAACAGCAGCCATAAGTTGTTCTAACATGCATGAAAATGGTACAGATGGATAGATTGGATTTTTCTGATCATTTTTCATATATAATTTATTTCATTTGGAGTTACGGTTGAATTTCTATGATTTTTAGAAGTTTAGGCAATTTTCTGGAATTTTCTGAATTATTTTTAATCTAGAAATGACTTATTGCGTCAGCATTGCGCCATGCCTGCGTCAGCAAGTCAACAGCAGCGGTCTAGGTCAAACCTGACCAGTGGGGTCCACTGGTCAGTGACACAATGCTGTTCAGTGTCAATGACAGGTGGGGCCTGGTCAACGGTGACGTGGCCATGTCAAACTGACCTGTGGGCCCGTGGGGTTAGTTTAGTCTAAACAGGAGCTAAGCAGTGTTAATTAGGCCGTGCGGCCCAGTAGTCAGTGGCTCTGGGGAGGGTTAGCTGGCGGTGATTAGCGCTAATCACGCGGCCACGTCGGCTCGCTGGAGTTCAACCGGCGGCGACCACAGAACACGGCGGGGCGCGTCGGATTTGCGCTAGAGGCGTCGGGTTAGCGCGCTGAGGGCACCAGGGCATAGCCCTTGCTCGTCCGCATCAAGAGGAGGCGGAGTTGGGCGCGGGGTCGCCGGAATCGACGACGGCGAGCGCATCCACGGTGGCCGGAGTTCGGACGTGGAAGGGGTCGACGCTACGGTGCACTAGAGGAGAAACCGAAGGGTGCTGCGGGCTCCTGGGAGTGCAGCGAACACGGTGACGCGCTCAGGCGCAAGCTGGGGTGGCCCTGGCCACAGCGGTGAGGAACTACGGCGGCGATGAGCTCTCGGGTCCGGTGGTTAGTGCGGCTACGGCACGCAAACGAGGAAGAGAGGAGAGGGGAAACGACGAGGTGCTCACGGCGAGGCCGTCGGGGCGCTCAGCAGGCTCGGGGGAGGTCCGGTGCAGGCGGAACGGCGGTGACGATCTCGGCGGACCGAGGTTGAAGAAGACGGTGTGGTCGGCGTTTGAGGGCGTTCGGGCTTGCGCTTGTTGAGGGGGAAGCTTCACGGCATCGAGGCGGACAGCGGGGATAGCACGGAGAGGCGTGGGGACGGCTGTGGCCGCGGTGGTCGGCGATGGTGGCGAGGGTGGCGTTCGGCCGTGAGAGGGAGAGAGAGCAGAGGAGGGGGAATGAGCTCGAGAGGGACTGAGAGGTGCAGGGGGGGCACGTGACGCTCGGGAGAGATCCAGAGCGATGGGGACGCAGGCAGGCAGGGTGGAGGTGGCCGGGGCGTGTGCTGACGCGCTCCGGCCACGCGCTCTGCCTACTGGCCTGGGGAGGAAGACGACAGAAAGGAGAAGGTGGGCTGGGCCGAAACTGCTGGGCCACCAGGTAAGTGGGCCTCAGGTAAGTCTCTGCTTCCTTTTTTTATTTGTTTCTGTTTTCTATTTTTCTGACATTTGTTTCTGATTTAGTAAAATACTAAATCAATTTTAAACTTCATGAAAATAATTGTGTCAACTAAGTGGACTTATACAAAGCCACACAACAATTTTCAGAATTATTGAACATATATTTGTACATATAATAAATATAAATCCAATTCAAATAGTTATTGAATTAATTCCAAATGCCCAAAATAAATATTTCTGAGACTCCAAAAATATTGGTTTGAGTTTTACCTCTTGACAATATTTTTATAGCTTGACAGGAACATTTTCTTGGGTTTATTTGAAACAATTTTTAGTGTTGATCATTTTTATAAAAGACTTCTGAGGCTTTCCACTTTCCCCAATTCAACTTTCATAAATATATACATGATGCATGAGTGCTTGTGCAACTAGTTACAACCAATTCTAAGGCTGTGACACTCAAGATCTCAATCAACTAATTAAATTCATTCAAAATCTCATAATTCACCATGAAATTTGGTTCAAGATCACAATCGCCTAACTAATTCCAAATTACTCTAAGTTTACTAAAAATCCATTTATCCACCAATATAATAACCACCGTGCTCACTTACTAGACATAAATTCTAACATAATCCATCAAGCATCTTTGACTATCTCGTTAAGATCACAATCACCTAACTAAAACCAACCCAAACATCAAAATCCACCATGAATTTGGTTAAAAGATCACAATCATCTAATTAAATTTAAATTGTTTCAAACTAAATTAGAGGTCTATTTATCCACCAATATAATAGTCCTCATGCTCACATATACTAGACCTAAAATCTTAAAATCCACCAAATACCTTTGTCATCTTCTCAAGATCATAATAACATAATTAAATCCACCTAAAATCACACAAATCATCATGAAATTCAGTTCAATATCACAATAGCCTAACGAAATTCAAATTATTGAAGGATAATTAATCCATTGAACATCTTTGAGTATCTCCTCCGGATCACAATCAACTGACTAAATCCATCTAAAATATCGTAATTCACCATGAAATTTAGTTCAAGACCACAATCGCCTAACTAAATCCATTTTTTCTTAAGTTTGTTAAAAATTTACTTATTCATCGATATAATAACCACCATGCTCACCTACTAGACCTAAATTCACATAATACACCAAACATCTTTTACTAGCTCGTCAAGATCACAATCACCTAACTAAATCCGACCAAAACCTCATAATCCACCATGAAATTTGGTTTAAGATCTAAACCACCTAACTAAATCCTAAATGGTCCAAACAAAATTAAAGATCTATTTATCCACCAGTATAATAATCACCATGCTCATCTACCATACCTAAAATCTCATAATCAACCAAACATTAGACTATCTTCTCAAGATTAAATCATGTGACTAAATCCACCTAAAATCTCATAATTCATCATGAAATACGGTTCAATATCACAATCACCTAACTAAATCCAAATTGTCCAAGATTAATTAATGCACCGAACATCTTTGACTATCTCCTCAAGATCACAATGAACTAAATAAATGCATCGAAAGCTTACAATCCACCATGAAATTTGGTTCAAGATTATAATCGCCTAACTAAATCCAAACTGCTTCAAGTTTATTGAAGATCCATTTATCCGCCAATAGAATAACCACCATGCTCATTTACTATACATAAATTTTTATAATCCACCGAACATCTTTGACTATCTCGTCAAAGATCACAATCACCTAACTAAATCTCCACTTCAACTCCATTTTATACAACCTTATTTTCAGAATCATACCATGGGCATCAGTGACACCCTTAGGTTTTTGTAAAACATTTATGAGTAACAAAGATTCTTCCCAAGTTCTATGACTTATGCGACTAGCATGGCTAAGCATTACTGTCAAACTTGCACAGGGTATTATCAAAGGGGGGTGTCAATATCAAGCACATAGAGCATAGCTAAACCCTAGCTAATTTACTTAGCATAAGAATGTCAAAGGGGTGTCAAAATCAAGCACATAGGGCATAGCTAAAACCCTAGCTAATCTGCTTAATAGCAATACTAGTAAAAAATACTTTATGCATGAAAAATAATTCTAAGTGTAATGCAAATATGGGTTCAACATGATCAAAGTAGGTTGCTTGCCTCGCTCACCAAAGTCTTCAATGGTACTGGTCACTCCTCGAACGTCCTTGAATCTTCCGAAAGATAATGATTTCTACTCGTTGGAAAAATAAAATTAACACACAATCAATAAACAATATGTGCAAAGGGTTCCAAAATTTACAGAAGTTATCATTGGAAAGAGGAAACTTTAGATGAAATCTGGAAGTACCCTGGATTTTAGAAAAAGAGAAATGGCATTCTGGGCCAAAGATGTACAGAAATAGCAAACGAAAATTTGACAGGACAAGACCAGGTATATGAAATCCAATCATATAATCCAAATACAAACTAGTTCCTTCTGTTTCGATATAGAAATACCAGGCATGTTCCTGGATGTATGTATTATATTCTAATGGTATACTCCAATGGTACACATGAGATTTTTATACCAAAACAAAGGGAGCAGTTCATAATTTCATCTTTCATCCACCAGCATCAAGTATATTAACATTAGGTAGTAACAAATCTGCCTCCGGGATTGATGTGTGCAGCCCTCAGAACTAGTTACTGACACTAATTTGGCCTTATGTCAAGATAATGATCAATAGACAGTATAGCCTGCGATATATGGATAACACCACAAGCACCGGTATGATACGTGGTGAAGATGTATATGGTATATAAACCTCCCAATGGAAGTATGGATTTGCCAGTATTTAACTATGATTGTTCAAAGATTTCTAGTATCTTCATTAGAGAGACTACACAGAGCATAGCAGCTAATAACAAAGAGACTGCGCAAATTACAAATATAATTTCAGATTTGTTGTGCGTCTCTGAACATCTCAGAAGCAAGCACACAATTGTATAAAGTATACAATCATGTCAAAGCCATACTGCTGCTGCTCCATGACCACCTTGTTTTACAAGACAACCCGTTGAGACAACGTTTTGGACATGTACATTTTGACAAGAATATAGGGTATGTCATAACTAAAGGGAAGAGTTTCACAAGCAAACAATGGAAAAGGAAGGTCAAGTGGAGAAATATAAATCGAGACAAAAAATACAGTAACATAAACAAATTGATAATTAAACCCACATAATTTTAACAACACTGCAAGAATGCAAAAACCAAACGAGTAAACTCCCAAGTAGCATACCTTCCATTTGGGATATCAATCTTTTTTGTTGTACTACGACTCTGGTATCCACCACCATATGAAGAATACTGAGGTGTGTTTCCTTGATAAGATAAGGGTGGGATGGAAGAACCATGCCTGAAAACAAAACAACAACTCATTATATTACTTATAGCTGCAGATCTGTTGAGTGAGAAAAACCTTCATGTGGACAACATAAAACAGGACAATGATGTCAGTACATAAGTAACAAACTAATAACATTCAGAGGTGACTGAAAATATTACTGGAAACCACATCATCTATGTACTAGATGAGATAATCAAATATTTGGCTCTGTGCCGATAGACAATCGTCAATGCAGTATGTTACTGTTTTTTTGCATGTTAAAAAGGAACCACAGAAACTATTGTCATTTGTTGCATCTAGCAAACAGGGCCAGTTCCATGAGACATTGAATAAAATATTACATGATATATCAAAATCAAACTATGGATACTATTGATCATCTACACAAGATATACTTGCCAGAATTATTAACAAACTCTACTAGCCATCCTTATAAGCCCGTAATAATATTGGAGCTCATTATATGGAGATCTAGACTCCCTAGCAAGGATAAACGAATTGCTAGGCGTTTTCTTGTTGCCTAGATCCTAGTACAGTTAACCTTCGCCTAGGCGGGCTATTTTCTTCCACTGCTTCCTAAACATATCGCTAAATTGCATGGATCGCATAGAGCAGTACTCAGCAGCTAAGGTCCACTTGGTGGCGAGAGAGAGAGAAAAGGGAGAGAATGACGGGTGGGAGCCAGCTGTGTAGTATGTATATGTATAAATTTCATGTAGATTTGATGAGAAACTAGTGACACTATCTTTTGACTTGGGTTGGGTTTGATTTGTGGGGTACGGAGAACGGCAGCATCAAGACCAAGTTATTAAACAGGAACTCAACATGTATATAATTTGACTGCCATGCACATGCACATACTATATTCAAACCCAGCCTACAAGAACAACCTAAACCTCTGTTTTATTCTACACAAGAGTAATCAAACATCTAGTCATGTTAAACTCGGCGTGAAAATAACATATATATACACTGAGAAAAATACATGTAGCTATCGTACTTATTAAATCTTGTCACTTGTTGGGCACAAACACTGAAAGTCATATACTGTAAATTTACACAAGAATATTTTCACATGGTATAATTTTTGTTGAGCTTCTCAGGGATGAGCATGCAACTAAAAATTAATTAATGTGCAGTGTTAAGTTTCATTGTCTACCAGGACCATCATCGTACTATTCCCGAACCAATACAATTATATTAGTAGGAGAGGGTCGATAACAGAAACTTTATATGATAATGCAGCAAGTTTGCAGCAAAATGCTGAACATCAACATGCATATGGGTAATTGGGATATTCTAAGAAGCATGTACAACTACACGGACTTTAGCGTCGACTCTACTAAACCTTAGTATCAGGGGCTAAATAAAAAGGGGAGAAGAAGCAGGAGGAGAACATTAAGGAGCTTACTGTGGTTCCATGAGGTTGGCCAGTACTCCAACAAGTTGAAGATAGTGAGGTGGCAGAAGCTGTGGAAGATAGTGAGGTGTCAGAAGCTGTGGCATGCGACATGCTAGGACCGAAGTAATGGGCACTGCGACCAGGGGTATGGTGGCACACAAGAGTTAATTAAGTAGTATGGCACCAGGTCGACCTCACAGAATATCGTAGTTGTTGGAATCACACTTGCTTATATTCAACCTTTAGTTCTGATGCTTCTCAAGCCAACATACTTGCACCTGAAACATAAGTTTTATGGTAAGCTTCACATGAACATCATTTCGAAAGATGGAAAATTGAAGTTAACAACATGACACATGCAATCAGGTATAGCCTTGTCATGTTCCTCACTTAGAGAAAATAGAGACAGTTGAGTACAATGATTCCTGTTGTGCATTGCATCAAACACATGATGTGTACATTGTTAAGGAAATCAAAGCCTGAATTGTTTACAGAATTTTTTTATATAAACTATGAAGACTTCACCGGGAAGAGAGACTTGCCAAGAGCAAAGAATGGAGCGTTCAGACACACGTTGTGACCGTCTTCTCCGCTTTTCATCACGAATGCTCCTTCTAGTCAGTTCAAGTTACATGAATCAAAGCTTCTCCCTACAATGAGAATGAGATACTAAGTATAATTAACAATCAGTATAATGAACACCAATGGAAGCCATGGCTGGGCTGCAGTCTCACCATGGTCCTCCCCTAACGAGCTAACTTCCTATTCCCCTACATCATTGTCATCATGAGAAATAAATTTTATATAGTGTGCATGCCATAAATTGAAGGAGAGAAATAAGACACATCCAAGAAGAAATCTGAATCGAGCATTTCATCGAACACAAGACTCACAAAATCTCGAGCAAAAGGGGAAATCCAGTAGCATGAGGGAGAAGCAATTACGATTGGACTGTCCTAATGCTGAGGTGCGAGAGAGACTGAGCGGCACACGCATGCCCATGACGCCGAGGAGCAACCGGAGGTCGTAGTGGGCTGCATCAGCGCCGGCCGCCTTGCAGACACGACGACGGCGTTCGCGTGAGATTAACGAGGACCAACCACCCCAACCTCCCCTTCCTCCCACACCGCGGCCCCCGCCATCGGTGACTCCAGCTTAAACTCCCTTCCCACGCTGCCAGGAGAGCCTCGCCTTGTTGAGATGACCGTGACGGGAAGCAGAGGAGGTACCATGGTGCTTACCCAGATTTTCGGGATGGTGAATGTTCGCCGTCGCTTATCTAGATCGTCGGGGCGCCGCGAGCGGGGTGGTTGGGCAGCGCGCAGGGGTGGGAATGCTGGGGCGCGGCCGTTGTAGGAAACGAGGCGCGCGGTGGCGGTGGGTGGAGCGGCTAGCGGTGGCCGCGGGAGGCGCTTGACTGGCGGCGGCGGTGGGAATAAGACAGATCGGGGTTGGTTAGATAAATGGGCTGTTTCTGGGCTCCGCTTCGGCGTTTCCTAAACGGCGCCTTATGTGCCCGTTATAGGTCTTTCTGCAATCCGGGGAAAACCCTATTTGACGCATTTTGCGTCAAACAGTCGACGTATCGCATAGGCGGGCGACCGAGCGCGCGATTTGGGCCGGCCTAGCTATAGCGTATGTACAGGTTCTGGTTTTGTGAACTTTCTAGAGGATGCCCAGCCGGTTGTTACTGATTTTTGGAACCTTCTAGAAGTTTCTGAACCGGTCATTATTTTTCCTTTCTATTTTTATTTTTTTTTCCTTTTTCTATCCTTTTTTTGTTTCTTTTTACTTTTCACTTTTTTGTTTCTTTTTTTCTGTTTTTCCTTTTTCAAGTTGTTTTTCCTTTAAAATATTTTTTGATAATTCCAAGTTTTGTTCAGATTTCAAAAAATGTTTGTACTTTCAAATTTTGCTCACAAATTCAAAAAAATGAATTTCAAAAATTTTACAGGAACTTTCAAAATTTGGTCAAGATTTCAAAAAATGTTCAGTCCAATTTTTTTTATTTAACAATAATTGATAATTTGGAAAAATGTTTGTGGTTTCAAAATTAGATCATAATTTCAAAAAATGTTCGCATTACAAAAAAATGTTCAAGAGTTTTAAAAAGGTTCAACTTGAAATTATTCGGAACATTTTTTCCTTTTCCTTTTCTTGTTTCAAAAATTGTTTGGAAACATAAATAATGTTCGTGCTTATAAAAAAGTTCAAACTTTATTAAAATGGTCATGTTTTTTCAAAAATTGTTTCCATTTTAAAATTTTGTTCAGTTATTCCAAGAAATGTTCCCATTTTTCAGAAATTGTTTGGAATGCTTTTGTTCTTGCATTGAAAACTTGATCATAAATTCAAAAAATATTCTTGTTTTCGAATTGTTGGTCATGTATTGTCAGGACCCCGATCCTAAGTCACACCGATCTAGCATGTAACACATCATATCACTTTGCGACCTCACGCACGGTATTCCCACGGGTGCCACCTTACCTGGCCCGGGACCATTTGCGCCTTTTAGCTCACGTATATGACAGTGTCGCTAGCATCCATATGACAGAGAATCTAGGCCGACATGGTTAGTCGTAAACCCAAGGTGGCACTAACTTACAGGGACAGGCATACATGACCAAGCAATGAACTTGTCGATCATCAATGTATGAACCCAAGTCGTAGCAAGCTACAAAGACTTAATGAAACAACGCGTGACATTTCCCCGAAAGGACAGACACATGAACGAAGAATGACACATGTCGGCCAGCCTAAGTGTTCGAAAGCAGTAGCAAGCTACCATGGCTCAGTGGAAGCGCTAGGAGACATTTTTCGGTAAGAGAGGCTATCAAGAATAAACAATTAGGTTGTCGGATCCCACACATACCAAGTATTTCAATAACATACACACAATATGCTCGATATGTGCAAATACAACATGGCATCACAATAAAACTCTACGAATCAAAGTGTTTATTCATTAGGCCCCGAGGGGCCAGATATTACAAACATGGGTCTGATGACCCAGCGTCATACAAGCAATAAGCACATGTGTAAGCTTAACTTGTCTTAGTACAGACAACTACAAATGAAAAAGCTGAGAAGCCTGACTATCTGCAAGACCCTGCCGAGGGCACAAGATCGTAGCTAAGGTAACAAGATAAACGTTGAAGTCCACGCGGAACTACTAGTGAGACTGAACTCTCTCTGTAAAAACATAAATTAGGCAAACGTGAGTACAAATGTACCCAGCAAGACTTACATCATAACTAGCTACATACACATTAGTATCAACAAAGGGGTGGTGGAGTTTAACTGCAGCAAGCCAGCTTTGACTCAGTGCCTATCCTGAACTACGTCTGCAAGTAACTCTTTTGGGGTGGCTCACACGAGTCCACATATTCACCAAATCAATACACCGCTATGGATCCGCTCCCGTCTCCCTACGAGAACACCATCCATAACACTCACGCTTATCTTGCGCATTTTAGAGTATCCACTTTCACTTGTTTATGAACTGCATAAGCAACCAAGTAGTCCTTTACATGGACACGACTATTCGAATAGTTTGATAACCCTGCAGGGGTGTACTTATTCACACATGGTCTCGCCACTCACCGCCATGTGCACGTCATGTATCTCGGCAACCTTCAAGCGGAAGCCTGGCGAGGGTGTCGGCCACGACCTAACTAACCACACAAGTCCCTAGTCCAGGTTTATCGCCTATTCGGGTTCCATCCCCATGGAGATCCGGCCGGGATGTCCTCAACGGCCCCAAACGATGTGTACAGGGTTTCCGAGACATCAAACGGGCGTCTTGGTACACCGGGCCACGTACCTACCGGCTACCGCGTCACAGCCCACCCCAAGGGTCAGCGCTGCGCACGGCCTCCAGTATACTACGAACGCCAGAAACTAGGGCGGTTAATAAGTCGAGAGGGTCCATTGGTTTCGGGCCCAACGCGTGGTAGTAGCTGATCTTAAATCACACATACAGATCTCAGTTTCTAAGGACGGTTCCAATGAAACAACCCACCATGTACTCCTACGTGGCCTCTCATCGATACCTTTACCAAATCGTGTTCACACACTTAGTTCTCAACAGTAGGACATGTTCACACACCTCCAATTCATCCTCGATGAATCAGACCTGACTCAACTCTAAGCAGTAGCAGGCATGACAAACAAGCATGAATGAGTAGGCGCATCAGGCTCAAAAAACTCATACTCATGCTAGTGGGTTTCATCTATTTATTGTGGTAATGACAGGTCATGCAGAGAAAAAGGGGTTCAACTACCGCAACATCTAACAGATGAATCGTTGTTGTCCTAATACAGTAAAAGAGAGCAGGAGTGAGTGTTGACATGGATTTTGACCAAGATAAAATAAAATGCATAAACCACATAAAAAATAAATGCAAAATGACAATAATCCGTTTTATGATGAAAGGGGTAATTTAAAAATAATCGATCATTCAAAGCAAGGGCTGATGAAAACCATGGTATGATATATTGTTGATTTTATGGACATTGAAAAGAGCCAATAGTTATAAAATATGCTGAAACAAACAAATGCTCGTCAAGTTTTGTCCTAAAGAAAATACACAGGACACATGGCTCGCCTACATATATGCCGCCACCGGCGGCGGAATTCTATTTTCACATGAATTTAAATTGTCATAGACAGTGTTGATATTGCTAAAATACAGAATCACAAAGTAAAAGTAGACATTATTTCAGCACTGTTAATGAAATGTCACACGCCCCATATGAAAGGAAAATATCCCACGTGACAACATATTAAAAAAAATGTGTTAGACTGTTACTGAAATATTCGTGTATAATTTTAATTGAAAGAATATCTTCTCATGTATTTGTCTAGTGTGACATTACGAAAATTAGTCTTAGAGTTAGTGCATGTGCAGCCCCATCCATCAACGTTGCACGCATACAAGTGAATTGGTTTTTGTCCAAACTCCACACATTGACTAGAACTTGGCTTAAGCCCACACTGATTAACTAGAAGTGGCCAGGCAATTAGCAATTAAAAATAGAGAAAAGGGAAAGAAGCTAGCCCCTGCTCCCACGATCCCCACGATTGATCAAAGCGTGGGGGTGCGTACAGCCGACCGTGGGTTGCACTCCTCTACCTCTTATAAATACAAGGCCCCTAGGCTGCTCTCAAGGGGGTTGAACTTATTTTTGCTGCGGAGTTCTCTGGTCTTCTTTCTCCTCTAGTAGCAATATTCTACTACACACTATAAATCATATAAAAGTACATAGAGAAAGAAGAGGCAGGCAGGGTGCTTGCTGGAAGGTTGAAGGTGAGATTCATGGCTCTCCTCTAGTCTCTGGTTTGGCCATTGTGGTACAGACCAGGGAGCTTTCTTCTTCCTCCTTTCTCAAAACTCTAGCCCTTGGTTCAACCATCATGGTACAAATCAAGGAATATGTTTCATCTCCCCAAAATTCTCACTCTTAGTCCGGCCATTGCGGTACAGACTAAGGTGCATGTTTAATCTATCCCAAAATTTCATCTTCGGTTCAGCCATTTTGGTACGGACTAAGGAGTGTGTTACATTCATCTCAAATATTTGTCTTTGGTTCGGCCATCGAGGGACATGTTATATACACCCCAAATTGTTGCCTTCGGTTCGGTCATCACGGTACAAATCAAGGAGCATGTTATATCTACCCCAAACTTTCGCCTTCGATTCGGCCATCGCGGTATGAGTCAAGGAGCATACATGTTCCTTCTGCATGTTGCATATGCTTCGTCCGAATGATCTCCTTGGTTCGGTCCCTTTAGTGATACAAGCTAGGATGACCGTCTCGTTCCTCGGTTTGGTCCCTATATGCGGATACGAATCAAGAGATTATCATAGGCACGAAAACTTCATAAAAAATGCCTTAATTTGATCACCATAAAAAATGGATATGACTAAGTTGGAATGAAATCACAAATATGCTAAACTGAATTCGTTTTTGTTCGGTTACGCTACGAACCTTATGTGTCGCGTTGGTTGTAATACGAACAAGAATATACAAAATGTTGCTTCACTTGGTTACGCTACACGAGGGCATTATCTTAATGCTACTCGGTGTTAGTAGCAATACGAGCAGGGCAAAACTTATTAAAAAATGTGTTCATATTACACACCCAAAAAACCAAAATCATGCAAGATGGATTATAAAACATGTTGCATCATAAAAACTAATCTTACTTGGTTACGCTACACACTGGCATTATCTTAACGCTACGCAGTGTTAGTAGTAATACAAGTGAGAGAAAATTAAACAAAATGTTCGGGCTACATATTTTGGCCAAAGTCAAATAAAATATGTCATGAAATGCTCCAATACTATAAGAGCCTAAACTATTAGTATCATCACAAATGGATATCACAAACTCACTTTACGTGGGTTATGCTATACACAAGCACCGATGAAATGACGCTACGTGGATTTAGTGGTAATACCATGTAAGGTACATGTGACGCCCGGATAATTAAGTTACAGTAAACCTCTGCTAATGACGCCATGTCACCACTGTTACTATTGTTAAACTCGCATTGATTCGAAACCTGTTCAAAATTCAAATTCAAAATTAAAGTCAGAAATTCAAACTTGTCAAACATGATTACAAAAAATGTTCAAATAATCCTATAAATTCCCTTGATCATTGTCATGTTGAAACCAACTTCAAATGACTTACTAATAAATTCCTAGGAAAATTATAAAGTGATCCAACATCATATTAATTAACCTTTTCAGTTTCTAAAAAAATGCTTGAACAATTCCATTGGCCCTGAAACTTTTTAGGCAACACCATAATGTTGTACCTGGATTATTTGCTAAGTTTCACATTCAACAAAATCATTTGATGCCTTGTTTCCATCCAAAACAGTAGTTATCCTTTTAATAGGAAATAAAAGAAATAAAAATAGAGAAAAAAAGGATACCGCCCTCATCACCCTGGGCCTTAGGCCACATGCCGGCCTGCTAGGCCCAGGCGCCCCCACCAACTGCTTAACCTAGCCCACAACCAGCCTCCTCTCGTCCCAATCCCCACCTCGCGCCGCCAGGGAGAGCCTCGCTCGATCCCTCACCATCTTCCTCGCGCCGCACCTTATGCCCGAACCCCCTCGCAGCCCCTCCTCTCCCCTGCTCCTCCGCAGCTCTCCGACGCTCCTCTGGCGGGTCGCAACTGCCGTTCGTCAACGAGACAACCACCGCGCCCCTCTTCTTCAGTGTTGCGCTGGACCTCCTTCCCCGGCTGCATCCGCCGGTCGCCGCCGCTCGATCTGCGCCTCTCGAACGAGCTACGACCTCGTCGAGCCTCCATCAAGCTCCGCTATGAGCCGCCGTCCGTTTCCCACTATCCCCTTGCTCGAATTTGTCCGTCCCTGGCGCCGTTGCCGCAAGGCCGAGCTTCGGCCGCCGCCAGGCTCGCGCGTAGGCATCGCTCTAGCCATCCTTTGCCTCGGCCGCTTGCGCCACTAGATGCGCGGCTGCAAGGTGAACTCGTAGGTTCATGCCACGCCTCAAATGGCCGCCAGAGGCTCCCGTTTGGTCGTCGTCGCATCCGCTGTGCACCTCCGCCGGCCGTCGTTCGTATGGCCAACTCCAGCCCCTCGCCCGCTCTGCTTACCGCGTTGCTGCCCTGCTGCTGCGTGCTGCTCGAACTACTACTGGTTCTTGATGTTGTGCTGCCGCTGCTGCTAATTACTGCTGCTGCTGCTGCCCTTGCGCTGCTGCTACTCATGCTACTGCTGGTCTACTACGGCCGTTAGTTGCTGCTGATGCTGCTTGGCCATGACCACCAGCGCCATTTGTGTGTGCTTGTGCGTGAGCTTCACGTACAGCCACACAATGGCTAACTAGTGTCACGCCATATGGGGCCGGGCCTAATTAGATTAAAAGTTAATCACTGTTAGTGCCATCCTGCTACTAATAGTCACTGATGCTGGGCCCCGCTGCCTAAATAGAAGAACTAAAATCATCTAATTGAAGTATAAGACAATGACACATGTGACCCACTTATGCTATTCATACCTTCGAAGCGTGCATTCGGACTGATCTAGGGTTCAATGGAGGGGCTTTTCCATTGGGACTTCTCCCCCGGCCTGGCGGTCACGGCTCAGGTGCGTCGTCGTTTTGGATCTTCGGTTCACTTCTCCTTATCTGATCATACCAAGGAATTCTTCTTGGTTGTGCATTTCTCGTCTGCCTCCTTCCTGCTCAATGAGGAATCAGTTGCGGTGGCCCTTCAATGTTGCATTGGTGGTCTCCCCTCTGGTCTCAACATGGTACATCTGCATGGAAGAAGATTTCGGTTTTCAGTTGCTTCTAGTCGAGTTGGTCATTTCATCTATGGTCTTAAGGATCGAATTTGGCCGGACTTCGTCTGTCATTTTAGCCTCTACCATCCTGAGGATGGTGGTAATAGAGATTCATCTTTGAGTTGGCATCTTGATCAGACAATTCCAGAGGTTTTGGTTCGTTCTCCCTTGGCGATCAAATCTAAGCTATCATTTACTCAAAAAGAGGATATTTGTGACGATGCTTCTTTGGATGTCCTCTCAAAATTTGGGTTTCTCAATGTCCCTAACGGTGGGGATGACCGACCGGAATCCTCGTCGGCGATGGCTTCCCGGCTAGCTCCGGTGACTAGTCAGGACGTGCATGGTAAGGATCAATCCCCGGATTCTAGGGAGCATTCATTACCAGCTAATTTGGCTCTTGGCTGCTTTAATTGCCCCATCAATGCTAGGGATAATGGTGTCTCTAATCATGAGGTTTTACCGGAGACTTTACCTATCGGAGATTTCAATGTTAATCTTAAAAGGCCGCTTATTGATTATCCCGTGGGTTTCAAGGGGAAATTTGAGGCTCATAATTTCAAATATAATGAATGGAAATCTCTACCCCCCTTCGCGCTTCTCCATATTTTGGATCATCGTCGTGTTGGAATCTCAGATGACAAGATTGCTTCAATTTGGAAAATTTCCTTTGTCCCGACTCCTGCATTCATTTATGACACTTTAAGGATCTTCTCAAATTGTGGAGACAAGGATCACATGGCTGATAATTGCCCGGGATCCTATTGTTCGGTTTGTTCGGATAGACCATGCGCGTGTGCATGTACTGAGCCAGCTCCAACACATGCATGGGCCTGTTTCTCCTGCGGCTCCTCCGAACATGTGTTCTTCGATTGCCCGGCCCGTTCTAAATGCTCGGTTTGTGGCTGGCTGGGCCACTTAAAAAACAATTGCAATCGGCCCCATGTGTCTCGTTTATGTTGGAGGCCCAAAAACTCGTCCTCGGGTGCATCTACATATATGGATCCTCCTATTACTTCAAATCAATCTTATTCCAGTAGGAGATTGCAAATTGATTGTGTTAATCCTCAAATTGGTAGCTTGCCTCCTAATGCTGATTCATTGCCTTTTAACCATGAAAGAGATCGGTCTTTACACTGAAGGAGGATGATAAGGGATATTGGGCCTACCATAAATGACAATCAGAGTTTACCATTAAATGGAAAGTTTAATAAAGACCCTCCTGCTAGGTAGGCTACGAGGACCGTCCGATGCTCATCTTGTGGAATACATGGACACGTGGTGGCCGACTGCCAAAAGTGGGTGCACGTTGATCGAGGAGTCTGGGTACCCAAGTCTCCCACCCCCGCGGTCGATACGCATTCCGCCTCGCACTCTGCACCAACCTCTGCTCCAGCCTCTGCTCCTCCGCTCTCCCCTGTCATGGCGAACTTCACCCTCAATGTCGTCCCCTACCTTCCCCAAGGGATGATGATTGAGCTTGGGCCACCGGATCGGAGGGTGCGTGATGACATGGTGATTGGCCCAGTGCCTCCTCTGCGCCATGATTTCCTGGCCATCGTAGAGGCGAACCGCTTCGTCCCCCATCACCGCAAGGCTCAGCTGCGCCACACAGTGGAAGGTTTGCTCCATGAATCTCACATCTTCCCTACTGAAGTTGATGATCATCCTCTTGGAATTGCAATATTTGGATTTGTGGACTCCGTGGTGAGGGATACTGTAGTGGGCACTGTTGGAAATATGCCCTAGAGGCAATAATAAAATGGTTATTATTGTATTTCCTTGTTCATGATAATTGTCTATTGTTCATGCTATAATTGTATTAACCGGAAACCGTAGTACATGTGTGAATACATAGACCACAACATGTCCCTAGTAAGCCTCTAGTTGACTAGCTCGTTGATCAATAGATGGTCATGGTTTCCTGACCATGGACATTGGATGTCATTGATAACAGGATCACATCATTAGGAGAATGATGTGATGGACAAGACCCAATCCTAAGCCTAGCACAAGATCGTATAGTTCATCTGCTAAAGCTTTTCTAATGTCAAGTATCATTTCCTTAAACCATGCGATTGTGCAACTCCCGGATACCGTAGGAATGCTTTGGGTGTACCAAACGCCACAACGTAACTGGGTGGCTATAAAGGTGCACTACGGGTATTTCTGAAAGTGTCTGTTGGGTTGGCACGAATCGAGACTGGGATTTGTCACTCCGTGTAAACGGAGAGGTATCTCTGGGCCCACTCGGTAGGACATCATCATAATGTGCACAATGTGACCAAGGAGTTGATCACGGGATGATGTGTTATGGAACGAGTAAAGAGACTTGCCGGTAACGAGATTGAACAAGGTATCGGGATACCGACGATCGAATCTCGGGCAAGTACTATACCGGTAGACAAAGGGAATTGTATACGGGATTGATTGAATCCTTGACATCGTGGTTCATCCGATGAGATCATCGTGGAACATGTGGGAGCCAACATGGGTATCCAGATCCCGCTGTTGGTTATTGACCAGAGAGTTGTCTCTGTCATGTCTACGTGTCTCCCGAACCCGTAGGGTCTACACACTTAAGGTTCGGTGACGCTAGAGTTGTAGAGATATTAGTATGCGGTTAACCGAAAGTTGTTCGGAGTCCCGGATGAGATCCCGGACGTCACGAGGAGTTCCGGAATGGTCCGGAGGTAAAGATATATATATATATATATATATATATATATATATATATATATATGAAGTCCAGTTTCGGCCACCGGGAGAGTTTCAGGGTCACCGGTATTGTACCGGGACCACCGGAAGGGTCCCGGGGGTCCACCGGGTGGGGCCACCTATCTCGGAGGGCCCCATGGGCTGAAGTGACGTGGGAACCAGCCCCTGGTGGGCTGGTGCGCCCCCTTGGACCTCCCTTGCGCCTAGGGTTGGAAACCCTAAAGGGGTGGGGGCGCCTCCACCTGGCTTGCGGGCCAAGCCAACCCCTAGGCCGCCGCCCCTCCCATTAGATGGGATCTCTAGGGGCCGGCGCCCCCCAGGTCCCCTATATATAGTGGAGGGGAGGGAGGGCAGCAGCACCCTAAGCCCTGGCGCCTCCCTCCCTCCCGTGACACCTCTTCCTCCCCGCTTGAGCTTGACGAAGCCCTGTCGGGATCCCGCTACTTCCACCACCATGCCGTCGTGCTGCTGGATCTCCATCAACTTCTCCTCCCCCCTTGATGGATCAAGAAGGAGGAGACGTCTCCGCTCCGTACGTGTGTTGAACGCGGAGGTGCCGTCCGTTCGGCGCTAGGATCATCGGTGATTTGGATCACGACGAGTACGACTCCATCAACCCCGTTCTCTTGAACGCTTTCGCTTAGCGATCTTCAAGGGTATGAAGATGCACTCCCTCTCTCTCGTTGCTAGTATCTCCTACATTGATCTTGGTGATGCGTAGAAAATTTTAAATTTCTGCTACGATCCTCAACAGTGATATCAGAGCTAGGTCTATGCGTAGATTCTATGCACGAGTGGAACACAAAGTAGTTGTGGGCGATGATTTGTTCAATTTGCTTGTCGTTACTAGTCTTATCTTGATTTGGCGGCATTGTGGGATGAAGCGGCCCGGACCGACCTTACACGTACACTTACGTGAGACAGGTTCCATCGACTGACATGCACTTCATGCATAAGGTGGCTGGCGGGTGTCTGTCTCTCCCACTTTAGTCGGATCGGATTCGGTGAAAAGGGTCCTTATGAAGGGTAAATAGCAATTGGCATATCACCGTTGTGGTTTGCGTAGGTAAGAAACGTTCTTGCTAGAAACCCATAGCAGCCACGTAAAACATGCAACAACAATTAGAGGACGTCTAACTTGTTTTTGCAGGGTATGCTATGTGATAAGATATGGCCAAAAGGATGTGATGAATGATATATATGATGTATGAGATTGATCATGTTCTTGTAATAGGAATCACGACTTGCATGTCGATGAGTATGACAACCGGCAGGAGCCATAGGAGTTGCCTTAATTTATTTATGACATGCGTGTCAATGAAAACACCATGTAATTACTTTACTTTATTGCTAACCGTTAGCCATAGTAGTAGAAGTAATAGTTGGCGAGGCAACTTCATGAAGACACGATGATGGAGATCATGGTGTCATGCCGGTGACGATGGTGTTCATGCCGCGCCTCGAAGATGGAGATCAAAGGCGCAAGATGATATTGGCCATATCATGTCACTTTATGATTTGCATGTGATGTTTGTCATGTTTACATCTTATTTGCTTAGAACGACGGTAGCATAAATAAGATGATCCCTCGCAATAATTTCAAGAAAGTGTTCCCCCTAACCGTGCACCGTTGCTAAGGTCCGTTGTTCCGAAGCACCACGTGATGATCGGGTGTGATAAGTTCTAACGTTTGCATACAACGGGTGTAAGCCAGCTTTACACACGCAATACAGTTAGGTTAACTTGACGAGCCTAGCATGTACAGACATGGCCTCGAAACACGGAAGACCGAAAGGTCGAACATGAGTCGTATAGTGGATACGATCAACATGAAGATGTTCACCGATAATGACTAGTCCGTCTCACGTGATGATCGGACACGGCCTAGTTGACTCGGATCATGTATCACTTAGATGACTAGAGGGATGTCTATCTAAGTAGGAGTTCATTGAATAATTTGATTAGATGAACTTAATTATCATGAACATAGTCAAAAGGTCTTTGCAAATTATGTCGTAGCTCACGCTTTAGTTCTACTGTTTTAGATATGTTCCTAGAGAAAATTTAGTTGAGAGTTGATAGTAGCAATTATGCGGACTGGGTCTGTGAACTGAGGATTGTCCTCATTGCTGCACAGAAGGGTTATGTCCTTAATGCACCGCTCAGTGTGTTGAACCTCGAGCATCGTCTGTAGATGTTGGGAAACATCTGACATACACGTTTTGATGACTACGTGATAGTTCGGTACGTAATACTAACGGTTTAGAATTGTGGCACCAAAGACGTTTTTGAAACGTCGCAGAACATATGAGATGTTCCAAAGACAGAAATTGGAATTTCAGACTAGTGCCCACGTCAAGAGGTATGAGACCTCTGACAAGTTTCTTAAGCCTGCAAACTAAGGGAGAAAAACTCAGTCGTTGAGCATGTGCTCAGATTGTCTGAGTACTGCAATCGCTTGAATCGAGTGGGAGTTAATCTTCCAGATGAGAGAGTGATGGTTCTCCATAGTCACTGCCACCAAGCTATTGGAGCTTCGTGATGAACCATAACATATCAGGGATAGACATGATGATCCTTGAGCAACTCGATATGTTTGACACCACGAAAGTAGAAATCAAGTAGGAGCATCAATTGTTGATGGTTAAACCACTAGTTTCAAGAAGGGCAAGGGAAAGAAGGGATACTTCATGAGACGGCAAATCAGTTGCTGCTCTAGTGAAGAAACCCAAGGTTGAACCAAACCCGAGACTAAGTGCTTCTATAATGAGGGGAACGGTCACTGAAGCAGAACTACCCTAGATACTTGGTAGATGAGAAGGCTGGCAAGGTCGACAAAAGTATTTTGGATATACGTCATATTACTGTGTACTTTACTAGTACTCCTAGTAGCACCAGGGTAATAAATACCGGTTCGGTTGCTAAGCGTTAGTAACTCGAAATAAAAGGCTGCGGAGACTAGCTAAAGGTGAGATGACGATATGTGTTGGAAGTGTTTCCAAGGTTGATGTGATCAAACATCGCACGCTCCCTCTACCATCGAGATTGGTGTTAAACCGAAATAATTGTTATTTGGTGTTTGCGTTGAGCATATACACAATTGGATTATGTTTATCGCCACACGGTTATTCATTTAAGGAGAATAATGGTTACTCTGTTTATTTGAATAATACCTTCAATGGTCTTGCACCTAAAGTGAATGGTTTATTGAATCTCGATCCTAGTGATACACATGTTCATGCCAAAAGATATAAGATAATAATGATAGTACCACGTACTTGTGGCACTGCCATTTGAGTCATGTTGGTATAAAACGCATGAAGAAGCTCCATGTTGATGGATCTTTGGACTCACTCGTTTTTGAAAAGATTGAGACATGCGAACCATGTCTATTGGTAGATATGCATGAAGAAACTCCATGCAGATGGATCGTTTGGACTCACTTGATTTTGAATCACTTGAGACATGCAAATCATACCACATGGGTAAGATGACTGAAAGGCCTCATTTTCAGTAAGATGGAACAAGAAAGCAACTTGTTGGAAGTAATACATTTTGATGTGTGCAGTCCAATGAGTGCTGAGGCACGCAGTGGATATTGTTATGTTCTTACTTCACAGATGATTTGAGTAGATGCTGAGTATATTTACTTGATGAAACACAAGTCTGAATTATTGAAAGGTTTAAGTAATTTCAGAGTGAAGTTGAAGATCGTCGTGACAAGATGATAAAATGTCTATGATATGATCATAGAGATGAATATCTGAGTTACGAGTTTGCCACACAATTAAGACATTGTGGAAATTGTTTCACAACTAATACCGCCTAGACCACCATAGTGTGATGGTGTGTCCGAACATCACAACTGCACCCTATTGGATATGGTGCATACCATGATGTCTCTTATCAAATTACCACTATCGTTTATGGGTTAGGCATTAGAGACAACCGCACTCACTTTAAATAGGGCACCACACAATTTCGTTGACACGACACCGTATGAACTATGGTTTAGAGAAACCTAAGCTGTTGTTTCTTAAAAGTTTGGGGCTGCGATGCTTATGTGAAAAAGTTCCAGGCTGATAAGCTCGAACCCAAAGCGGATAAATGCATCTTCATAGAATACCCAAAAATAGTTGGGTATACCTCCTATTTCAGATCCGAAAGCAAAAGTGATTGTTTCTAGAAACGGGTCCTTTCTCGAGGAAAAGTTTCTCTCGAAAGAATTGAGTGGGAGGATGGTGGAGACTTGATGAGGTTATTGAACCGTCACTTCAACTAGTGTGTAGCAGGGCACAGGAAGTTGTTCCTGTGGCACCTACAACAATTGAAGTGGTAGCTTATGATAGTGATCATGAAACTTCGGATCAAGTCACTACCAAACCTCATAGGTTGACTAGGATGTGTACTACTTCAGAGTGGTACGTAATCCTGTCTTGGAAGTCATGTTGCTAGACAACAATGAACCTACGAGCTATGGAGAAGCGATGGTGGGCCCGGATTCCGACGAATGGCTCGAGGCCATAAAATCCGAGAGAGGATCCATGTATAAAAGAAAGTATAGACTTTGAAAGAACTACTTGATGGTCGTAAGGCTGTTGGGTGCAGACGGATTTTAAAAGGAAGATGGACAATGATGGTAAGTGTCACCATTAAGAAAGCTCGACTTGTCGTTAAGATGTTCCCCGACAAGTTCAAGGAGTTGACTACGATGAGACTTTCTCACTCGTAGCGATGCTAAGAGTCTGTTGGAATTATGTTAGCAGTTACTGCATTATTTATGAAAACTTGCAGATAGGATGTCAAAACATTGTTTCCTCGACGATTTTCTTGAGGAAAGGTTGTATGTGATACAACCAGAAGGTTTTGTCAATCCTGAAAGATGCTAACAAGTATGCAAAGCTCCAGCAATCCTTCTAAGGACTGGAGTAAGCATCTCGGAGTTGGAATGTACGCTTTGATGAGATGATCAAAGATTTTGGGTTTATACAAAGTTTATGAGAAACTTGTATTTCCAAAGAAGTGAGTGGGAGCACTATAGAATTTTTGATGAGTATATGTTGTTAACATATTGTTGATCAGAAATGATGTAGAATTTCTGGAAAGCATGCAGGGTTATTTGAAAAGTGTTTTTCAATGGAAAATCTGGATTAAGCTACTTGAACATTGAGCATCAAGATCTATAAGGATAGATCAAAAAACGCTTAATAGTACTTTTGAATGAATACATACCGTGACAAGATTTTGAAGGAGTTCAAAATAGATCAGCAAAGAAGGAGTTCTTAGCTGTGTTACAAGGTGTGAATATTGAGTAAGACTCAAGACCTGACCACGGCGGAAGAGAGAGAAAGGACGAAGGTTGTCCCCTATGCTTTAGACGTAGGCTCTACAGTATGCTATGCTGTGTACCGCACCTGAAGTGTGCCTTGCCATGAGTCAGTCAAGGGGTACAAGAGTGATCCAGGAATGGATCACACGACATCGGTCGAACTTATCCTTAGTAACTAGTGGACTAAGGAATTTTCTCGATTATGGAGGTGGTAAAAGAGTTCGTCGTAAAGGGTTACGTCGATGCAAACTTTGACACTAATCCGGATGACTCTGAGTAGTAAACCAGATTCATATAGTAGAACAATTATTTGGAATAGCTCCAAGTAGCGCGTGGTAGCTGCATCTACAAGATGACATAGAGACTTGTAAAGCACACATGGATCTGAAAGGTTCAGACTCATTGACTAATAAACCTCTCTCACAAGCAAGATATGAACAAACCCCATGGGTGTTGGATTCATTGCAATCCCATAGTGATGTGAACTAGATTATTGACCCTAGTGCAAGTGGGAGACTGTTGGAAATATGCCCTAGAGGCAATAATAAAATGGTTATTATTGTATTTCCTTGTTCATGATAATTGTCTATTGTTCATGTTATAATTATATTAACCGGAAACCGTAATACATGTGTGAATACATAGACCACAACATGTCCCTAGTAAGCCTCTAGTTGACTAGCTCGTTGATCAATAGATGGTCATGGTTTCCTGACCATGGACATTGGATGTCATTGATAACGGGATCACATCATTAGGAGAATGATGTGATGGACAAGACCCAATCCTAAGCCTAGCACAAGATCATATAGTTCGTCTGCTAAAGCTTTTCTAATGTCAAGTATCATTTCCTTAGACCATGAGATTGTGCAACTCTTGGATACCGTAGGAATGCTTTGGGTGTACCAAACGCCACAACATAACTGGGTGACTATAAAGGTGCACTACGGGTATCTCTGAAAGTGTCTGTTGGGTTGGCACGAATCGAGACTGGGATTTGTCACTCCGTGTAAACGGAGAGGTATCTCTGGACCCACTCGGTAGGACATCATCATAATGTGCACAATGTGACCAAGGAGTTGATCACGGGATGGTGTGTTACGGAATGAGTAAAGAGACTTGCCGGTAACGAGATTGAACAAGGTATCGGGATACCGACGATCGAATCTCGGGCAAGTACTATACCGGTAGACAAAGGGAATTGTATACGGGATTGATTGAATCCTTGACATCGTGGTTCATCCGATGAGATCATCGTGGAACATGTGGGAGCCAACATGGGTATCCAGATCCCGCTGTTGGTTATTGACCAGAGAGTTGTCTCTGTCATGTCTACGTGTCTCCCGAACCCGTAGGGTCTACACACTTAAGGTTCGGTGACGCTAGAGTTGTAGAGATATTAGTATGCGGTTAACCGAAAGTTGTTCGGAGTCCCGGATGAGATCCCGGACGTCACGAGGAGTTCTGGAATGGTCTGGAGGTATAGGAAGTCCAGTTTCGGCCACCGGGAGAGTTTCAGGGTCACCGGTATTGTACTGGGACCACCGGAAGGGTCCCGGGGGTCCACCGGGTGGGGCCACCTATCTCGGAGGGCCCCATGGGCTGAAGTGACGTGGGAACCAGCCCCTGGTGGGCTGGTGCGCCCCCTTGGACCTCCCTTGCGCCTAGGGTTGGAAACCCTAAAGGGGTGGGGGCGTCTCCACCTGGCTTGCGGGCCAAGCCAACCCCTAGGCCGCCGCCCCTCCCATTAGATGGGATCTCTAGGGGACGGCCCCCCCAGGTCCCCTATATATAGTGGAGGGGAGGAGGATAGCAGCACCCTCAGCCCTGGCACCTCCCTCACTCCCGTGACACCTCTTCCTCCCCGCTTGCGCTTGGCGAAGCCCTGCCGGGATCCCGCTACTTCCACCACCACGCCGTCGTGCTGCTGGATCTCCATCAACTTCTCCTCCCCCCTTGCTGGATCAAGAAGGAGGAGACTTCTCCGCTCCGTACGTGTGTTGAACGCGGAGGTGCCGTCCGTTCGGCGCTAGGATCTTCGGTGATTTGGATCATGACGAGTACAACTCCATCAACCCCGATCTCTTGAACGCTTCCGCATAGCGATCTTCAAGGGTATGAAGATGCATTCCCTCTCTCTCATTGCTAGTATCTCCTAGATTGATCTTGGTGATGCGTAGAAAATTTTAAATTTCTGCTACGATCCCCAATAGGCACAATGTTTGAACTAGATGAGGATGAGGCTGATGAGCACACTGTTATTTCTTTCGTTCCGCATGATACTGCTTTGAATATGAGACTCACCACCTTTGGTCCTGAAATATGGTTGCTTTACATCGGATTTCTGTATGACTACCAGACACAACATTACATTCACAAATATGTTGATAAGTTTGGTAGTCTTGTTGAGTGGCACAATCCTAGGAATGATAGAAAGTTTGTTCTTGTTAAAGTTCGGGTTATTCATCTGCGGCTTGTTCCCAAAAGCCTGGTTATGCGTCAGTTAGGTGGTCCTAGGCATAGCTGGACAGTTGTGGTAACCATGTTGTGCAGCTCGGACTGGAATGCACATCTTCCTGAGGTCCCTCCGGCGGGGGAAGATCCACCGCCCACTGACGGCATTCCGCATCCTCTGTTTGGCAATGGCTTAACTGCGGAACAAATCTGTCAGCAGCAGCTACACAACTGGCAACTTCAGAATGCTGCAGCTAATGCAAATCAGGGAGAAAGCAACAGTGAGAATATTGTTGTGGATGAGGGAAATGATATTGATTTCCACCCTGAATGGGGAGTTTGGCCTCCACCACCTCCGCAAGCCCCACCAATGCTCTATAATTTTCAAGAATGGTTGGCCGGGGAACGGCTCCAAGTGAACCATGGTATTGTGCCCCCAAACAATCTCCAAGATAGCCCTGCATCTGCATGGAATGATTCAATTTATATGTATGGCAGTTCAGACTCCAGCACTACTATCTTTGATTCTTATGTGCTGGTACCTGTCACGTTGATGAACCAATTCTGGCCTTTGGAAGCATCCACTTCGGCCACCCAAGCCCTGGCCACCTCTACTGTACACACTCAGCCAACCAATGCTTTGGAAATCTCACTCACTGTGTTTGAAACTGGGATGCAATTAAGTATGGTTGATCAAGGTAATTTCAGCCCAGCTATGTTTCTGAATGAATGTGTGCCAATGCTAAGGTTTAACACCTACCTGAAAGCTGCTGTTATGCCCATCATTGCCTCTTATGGCCCTCAGAGATCCAATTATGGTTTCAAACACAAATGTGTGACTCTCAACTTCACACTCTTTGAGAATGATGGTATTCTGACTATCACTTCTGCCACTCAGACGATCACGCAGCATGATAGTACTCCTACATGGACTGAAAACTATCCAGGTACAGGCAATTGGAGTCTGAACAATATTGCCTCTGCTGGTAACTCAGTGACTAACCTGCCTTTGCTGGAGTATGCACCTGTCACTGAACCAAGCCAGGAGGATCACCTGACTGTTATCGCTGACGCTGCTGAAGAGGTTTTGATGCATGACCAGCCGGTCAATGCTGACACTGCCAATTCTGAAGAGGTAGAAGTTGTTGCCAAACGCAAGGGGAAGGCCGTAGTGCCTGAATGTTTTGTCTCTCTGCGCCGTATTACCCGCTCCAATAAATATGATGGATTTCGCATACATCCAGTTTCTGACACCAAGATGAAGGTCTCCAAGGTTAAGCCTCGGATTGTACCAGTTGCTATGAGGATGTGATGGCCTGGCTTATTAGGGATGATAGACTACTCATATCAATAAGGAATTCCTTCTTTTCTGGGAGCCCATTCGGAAAGAACTCCAAAGTTAAGCGTGCTCAGCTTGGAGTAGTTTCAGGATGGGTGACCGACCGGGAAGTTGCTCCCGGGTGCACATGAGTGAGGACAAAGTGCGCAGAAAAGACTAGTATTGATCTGTGGGGCCAGTCTAGCGCGGTCATGTTGTTCATGACGTTTGTGACCCGTCGTGGCACACGACATGGTACATGTACCGGACTGGATGCACAGACGTATGTGCTAAGAGGGAACGTTCCTGTGGCCCGACGAGGACGTCGGTTCCTCTGAGTGGGGGTGTATGTGATGGCCTGGCTTATTAGGGATGATAGACTACTCATATCAATAAGGAATTCCTTCTTTTCCGGGAGCCCATTCGGAAAGAACTCCAAAATTAAGCGTGCTCAGCTTGGAGTAGTTTCAGGATGGGTGACCGACTGGGAAGTTGCTCCCGGGTGCGCACGAGCGAGGACAAAGTGCGCAGAAAAGACTAGTATTGATCTATGGGGCCAGTCTAGATCCCGCCAGGAGTAATGACCACCGGTGGGTGTGTCCGAGGTGTTATAGAGGATCAGTGACAACTTTGAAGAACAAATCCCCCGCCAACTCCTGTCAATGTTATTCAGCACACTGGCACCAACCTGTGTGCTATCCCAACTGGTGAGATCTCTGATGATGCTCTCATGGCTCCTCTGGAGGAGGAGTAGGATGCCTCTACTTAATATTTTACCCTCTTTTACTTAATGCCTCCATTAGTGAACTAGAATGTTTTATGTTGGAACCTTCACGGGTTAAACTCTGATGACATGCTGTCAGGTCTAGTGGTTGTGCTGTTGTCTGTTTGCGGGAAACGAACAAGACCTCTTTTGATCTACATTTGTTAAATCTTGTTTCCCGCATAATTTTGATCAATTTGATTTCGTCCTCTCGCGTGGGGCCTTGGGTGGTATTGCGACCATTTGGAACAGCTCGATCTTCTCGGCTGTAACTCTCTTCTCTGAAGATTTTGCACTTGTCATTAGATTCACCTCAATGCAATCTGCACAGCATTGGACACTGGTCAATTTATGGGCCCTGCCAAGGAGAGCAACGTCAAAAATTCACTCAATGGCTATTTGATATTGATATCCCTTCTCATGAGGATTGGTTATTTGTGGGCGACTGCTACGTCTTGAGCTTGCTTTGGTTTTCCCCGAAGAGGAAGGGATGATGCAGCAGAGTAGCGTAAGTATTTCCCTCAGTTTTTGAGAACCAAGGTATCAATCCAGTAGGAGCCCACGCTCAAGTCCCTCATACCTGCACAAAGTGATAGCTACTCGCAACCAACGCGATTAGGGGTTGTCAAGCCCTTCACGGTCACTTACGAGAGTGAGATCTGATAGATATAATATTTTTGGTATTTTTGGTATAAAGATGCAAAGTAAAAAGTAAAAGCAAAGTAAAAAAGCAAAGCAAGATTAAAGTGATGGAGATTGATATGATGAGAATAGACCCGGGGGCCATAGGTTTCACTAGTGGCTTCTCTCAAGAGCATAAGTATTCTATGGTGGGTGAAGAAATTACTGTTGAGCAATTGACAGAATTGAGCATAGTTATGAAAATATCTAGGCATGATCATGTATATAGGCATCATGTCCGTGACAAGTAGATTGAAACGATTCTGCATCTACTACTATTACTCCACTCATCGACCGCTATCTAGCATGCATCTAGAGTATTAAGTTAAAAACAGAGTAACGCCTTAAGCAAGATGACATGATGTAGAGAGATAAATTCATGCAATATGAAATAAACCCCATCTTGTTATCCTCGATGGCAACGATACAATACGTGCCTTGCTGCCCCTTCTGTCACTGGGTAAGGACACCGCAAGATCGAACCCAAAGCTAAGCACTTCTCCCATGGCAAGAACTACCAATCTAGTTGGCCAAACCAAACGGATAATTCGAAGAGACTTGCAAAGATAACCAATCATACAGAAAAGAAAATTCAGAGAAGATTCAAATATTATTCATAGATAGACTTGATCATAAACCCACAATTCATCGGTCTCAACAAACACACCGCAAAAAGAAGATTACATCGAATAGATCTCCACAAGAGAGGGGGAGAACTTTGTATTGAGATTCAAAGAGAGAGAAGAAGCCATCTAGCTACTAACTATGGACCGAAGTCTGAGGTAAACTACTCACACTTCATCCGGAGGGGCTAGGATGATGTAGAAGCCCTCCGTGATGACGGCCCTCTTCCGGCGGAGCTCCGGAATAGGCCCCAAGATGGGATCTCGTGGATACAGAAAGTTGCGGCGGTGGAATTAGGTTTTTGGCTCCTGTTCTGATCGTTTGGGGGTACGTGTGTATATATAGGAGGAAGAAGTACGCCGGAGGAGCAACGAGGGGCCCATGAGGCAGGGGGCGCGCCCTAGGGGGGGCGCCCCCCACCCTCGTGACCGCCTCTTTTGTTCCTTGGAGCAGGGTCCAAGTCTCCTGGATCACGTTCGGTGAGAAAATCATGTTCCCGAAGATTTTATTCCGTTTGGACTCTGTTTGATATTTCGTTTATCCGAAACACTGAAATAGGCAAAAAAAAACAACAATTTTGGGCTGGGCCTCCGGTTAATAGGTTAGTCCCAAAAATAATATAAAAGTGGAAAATAAAGCCCAATATAGTCCAAAATAGTAGATAATATAGCATGGAGCAATCAAAAATTATAGATACGTTGGAGATGTATCAACGTCTTTAACTTCATCCGTGCACCTGATAATCGTAATAAACCTGGGGGTTGTGTTAATGATATGATAACATTCAATGATTTCATAAGAACACAGAGTCTCATTGAGTTGCCAATTAAAGGTCATTCTTTTACTTGGAGCAATATGCAGATAGATCCACTACTCGAACAACTAGATTGGTTCTTCACCAGCAATAACTGGACTATCACATACCCCAAAACCATGGTAAAACCCTTGGGGAAACCGGTCTCGGACCATACTCCATGTGTTGTCACTATTGAAACGTCTATCCCCCGATCCAAGATTTTCAGATTTGAAACATACTGGATTCATCATCCCGGATTCATGGACACGGTGGAAAAATCATGGGCTAAGCAGGTTCAGTCAACAAATTATGCCACTGTCCTTTGTCGTAAGTTCAAGAACTTACGTCGTGATCTCAAACAATGGAGTAAAGGGATATCCAAACTTTCAGTGTCCATTGCACACTCCAACAAAGCCCTTAATGAACTTGATGAGCTGGAGAACAAGAGAATTCTATCAGTACCAGAAAGCAACTTCAGAGAAAATCTGAAAGCCCACATTTTGAGACTCCTTAAATACCAACAGCTCTACTGGAAAAAACGTTGCACGGTGAGGTGGGTCAAATTTGGCCACGAGAATTCAAATTTTTTTCAAGCCCTTGCCTCGGAGCGATATAGACGGAATAACATTGCATCTTTGACCACAACCAATGGGGACATTGTTGAGGATCACGCAGGCAAATAATTAGTCATATTTGAAACCTTCAAAGAAAGAATGGGCACCGCCAAACCCCACAACATGAAATTTGACCTGTCCTGTATCATTAAGAAATATGAGGGTCTTGATCAACTTACCCTCCCGTTCACACATGACAAGATTGATCGGGTTATTATGGAAATGCCAGCAGACCGTGCACCTGGTCCGGATGGTTTCACCGGAGTTTTTTTGAAACGTTGCTGGCCCATCATCAAAGATGACTTTTACCGGCTCTGCAACCAATTCCATGAGGGCGGTCTCAATCTGGAGAGTATTAATGACGGTTTCATTACTCTAATCCCTAAGATAAATTCTCCAGCCTCAGTTAATGATTTCCGGCCGATTACTTTACTTAACTGCTGTTTGAAAGTGGTCACAAAAATCTTGGCCAACCGTGTGCAAAAAGTGATCTTAAAGATAATACATCGCAACCAATACGGGTTTCTCAAGGGTAGGTCCATTTAAGACTGCCTCGCTTGGGCGTATGAATATATTTACCAATGTCAATCTTCAAAAAGGAAATCATCCTTCTCAAATTAGACTTTGCGAAGGCATTTGATACCATTGAACATGAAGCAATGATTGAAATTATGGCAAGTATGGAATTCAATGACAAATGGTTGAATTGGATGTGCTGCATTTTCTCTTCAGGGAAATCTTCTGTCCTACTGAATGGCACCCCGGGACGACAATTCCCCTGTAAGTGCGGGGTGAGACAAGGAGACCCGCTGTCCCCGCTTCTCTTTGTCCTTGCAGCTGATCTCCTCCAAGCGGCCATTAATGATGCTTTTGCTCGCAATGATATTCAGTTGCATTTCCTTGCACGCAACCAGTCAGACTATCTGGTAATACAATACGCAGATGACACCATCCTAGTGTTACCAGCCTGCCCCCAACAAGCTTTGGTTCTGAAAAACATCTTAACTGATTATGCCACCTTTGTTGGACTGAAAATAAACTTCCATAAGTCAACAATCATTCCTATCAACTGTGTTGTGGACCGCTGTGATCAGATGGCGCGTATATTTGGATGTGTCATAGGAAAAATGCCGTTTACATATCTTGGGCTGCCACTGGGAACAACATGGCCCACCGTTCAAGACCTGATGCCTCTAGTATGCATGGTAGAAAGACGGTTATCTGCAACTCTCAATATGATCTAATATGGAGGAAAGCTCTCACTTCTCAACTCAGTGATCACCTCCCTAGTCATCTTCGCACTTTGCACTTTGCGCCTGCCAACCAAAATCATTGAGTTACTGGACAAAATTCGACGAAAATGCCTTTGAACCAAAAAAACTGACCAGGGCGACAAATGTAATTCCTTGGCATCTTGGGACATGGTGTGCAAACCCAAAACTAGTGGGGGATTGTGAGTCATTGACATTCGTATTCAAGGAGATGCATTGCTGCTCAAATTCCTTCATAAATTTTATAACAACTGGTACATGCCCTGAGTTCAGCTTATTAAAAATACATATTATGACGGACGGATCCCACATGCATCAGATTCTTGCGGCTCGTTCTGGTGGAGGGACGTAACTAAACTCATGCCAGTCTTTCAGGGAACCACAAAGGTCCAAGTAGTCACTGGTACCATGGTCCTATTCTGGAAGGATGATTGGTGTGATAACATCCTATCCAAGGTGTACCCACGTGCTTTTTCATATGCCAATGACGAGGACATCTCGGTTAAGGATTTCTTGGCCATCATGTCACTCCAGGAAGCGTTTCATCTTCCTCTCTCTCCACAAGCACTTGATGAAGTAAGGAAAATCCAGATGGACGCCAGGGAAATTGTTCTGACGAGTGCAGAGCTATGCAATGATATCTGGACATATATTTGGGGAGACAAAGAATATACTACTCACAAATATTATACTTTCTGCTTCAGAGATATCCAAGGACATCAAGTATTTCACTGGCTATGGAAATCCAAATCAACCATGAAGATTAAAGTTTTCGGCTGGCTACTACTATCTGACCGCTTAAACACAAGGAACATGCTCAAGCGGTGACACTACTATATTGGGAATAATCATGACTGCATACTTTGTGGACAGCACATAGAAGAAACTCTGGAACATTTGTTCTTTGATTGTCACATCAGCACACAATGTTGGTCCACGCTTGGAATTGGTTGGCACCAGGGGAGGACAAGACTAGACAAGGTTTCAATGGCAAAAGAAGCTTGGGGAAGGCCACTGTTCATGGAAGTTTTCCTATTGGCGGCGTGGAGCATATGGAAGGAACGCAACAACAAACACTTTAGGGGGATTGCTCCATCCGGTCTAGCTTGGCTTAATAGATTCAAGTCTGATTTTTCACTCCTAACCTATAGGGTCAAGGAGAAGCATAAACATCTCATCCCTCTACTCTTGTCTTGCCTTCATTAGTGTAGCCTTCTGACCTTTTCCCATAGGGAATATGGACATGTAATGTAAAACCATGTAACTTACCACCATTATTAATTTCATTCTTTCATAGTAGGGGGTTCCCCTACTGTTTACGGTCAAAAAAAAACCTTTGAGTGGGTCAACCCAACCCCACTGGCCCCACTGTCATACGCACATGCTAGAGTAGCACTAGGTGACAAGATTATTTACTGTTTTCTTTTTCGAATTAATATACTCTAGAAAATGAATAAAACTTTTAAAATTAATAATAAAATAAACCATAACTCGAATGAAAAGGTTTTATATATGAAAGTTGCTCAGAACGACGAGATGAACCCGATACGTAGCCCGTTCGTCCGCCACACATCCCTAGCATAGCGAACACACAACTTTCCCCCCTCCGGTTCCTTTATCCGAAAATGTCAAACACCGGGAATACTTTCCCGGAAGTCCCCCCCCTTCGCCGGCATCGCCTAGCACCGCGTTAGGGCATACCTAGCACCGTGTATGGCCTCGTTATGTTTTGAGATGCTTTGTTTGCTCCGTATTTACTATTTCTTCCCCCTCTTCTTCTCCGTTAGATCCCGAGACCGGCGCTGATGCCACTGAGTACGACTACGTCCCCGACGAACCCTTCTTGCCAAAGCAACCAGGCAAGCCCCCCCCTTGATCACCAGATATCGCCTATTCCTTCTCTCTAGTGCTTGCATTAGAGTAGTGTAGCATGTTACTGTTTTCGGTTAATCCTATTCTGTTGCATAGCCTGTCATTGTTGCTACAGTTGTTGATACCTTACCTGCAATCCTAAATGCTTAGTGTAGGATGCTTGTTTTTCATCAGTGGCCCTACATTCTTGTCCATCTACCATGCTATAGTACCGGGCCGTGATCACTCGAAAGGTGATCACTTGTATATACTTACATACATATTATATATGATACATGTGGTGACTAAAGTCGGGTCAGCTCGTTGAGTACCCGCGGTTGATTCACGGATTGGGGGCTGAAAGGACATACTTTCCTGATGGCCCTCTCTGTGGATCTTTGTGGCGGAGCGACAGGGCAGGTTGAGACCACCTAGGAGAGAGGTGGGCCTGGCCCTGGTCGGCATTCGCGGTTACATCAATTAACACGCTTAACGAGATCTTGTTATTTGATTTGAGTCTAGCCACTAGCCTATACGCACTAACCAACTACACGGGAACAATTATGGGCACTCGACGTCATGGTATCAGCCGAAGCCTTCTTGACGTCAGCGACTAAGTGGCGCGCGCCAGATTGGACCATAAGCCTGCTCTTGTATTAAGGGGGCTAGGTCTGCTTCTGGCCGCCCACGCAACGTGCAGGTGTGCAATGGGCGATGGGCCCAGACCCCAACGCACATAGGAGTTAGACAGGCGTGCTGACCTCTCTATTGTGCCTAGGTAGGGCTGCGACGTGTTGATCTTCCGAGGCCGGGCATGACCCAGGAAAGTGTGTCTGGCCAAAGGGGATCGAGCGTGTTGGGAAATGTGGTGCACCCCTCCAGGGAAGTCTATCTATTCAAATAGTCGTGTCCCTTGGTAAAAGGATGACACGGAGTTGTACCTTGACCTTATGACAACTAGAACTGGATACTTAATAAAACACACCCTTTCAAGTGCCAGATACAACTCGGTGATTGCTCTCTAATAGGGCGACGAGGAGAGGATTGCCGGGTAGGATTATGCTATACGATGCTACTTGGTGAACTTACCATCTACTCTCTTCTACTGCTTCAAGATGGAGGCTGCCAGAAGCGTAGTCTTCGACAGGACTAGCTATCCCACTCTTATTCTGGCATTCTGCAGTTCAGTCCACAGATACTACCCATTTCATTGATAACAATGCATATGTAGTGTAGATCCTTGCTTGCGAGTACTTTGGATGAGTACTCACGGTTGCCTTGTTCCCCCTTTTCCCTTTTCTATACCTGGTTGTTGCAACCATATGCTTGAGTCCAGGAGCCAGAGGATCCCGAGGATGATTCTACGTGGAGTTCGACTTCGAGGAGTAGTTAGGAGGTCCCAGGAAGGAGGCCTTGCCTTTTCGATCGTTGCTACTTTTGTGCTAGCCTTCTTAAGGCAGACTTGTTTAACTTATGTCTGTACTCAGATATTGTTGCTTCCGATGACTCTTGTGTATTCGAGCTTATGTATTCGAGCCCTCGAGGCCCCTGGCTTGTAATATAAAGCTTGTATTATTTTAATTTGTGTCTAGAGTTGTGTTGTGATATCTTCCCGTGAGTCCTTGATCTTGATCGTACACATTTGCGTGTATGATTAGTGTACGGTCAAATCGGGGGCGTCACAGTACAAATATAAACAAAAACAATAGATGTCATATGACTCATGCAATACCGTAATTTCTCCACAAACCCTTTGCTTGGTCACACTGCACACGTGCATTATCTTAGTGCCACGCGGTGTTAGTAGTAATACAAGTAAGCAGAACTTAATAAAAATAGGTTTACCCCACATCTACATATGCATACAAAATTCATACAAAATACATGATAAGGCATATTCCATGTAGCCCACATAGGCTCTAAACAAACAAATATATTGTAAGCAAACTCCACTCAGGTCAGGCTTGATACTGGGTAGACTCAGAGTCAACAAAATATGACACATATCATATGCACCATAAAAAGCATTAATATTGTGTCAGAAAGCTTCAGTCCATTACGCTTCACACGGGCACCACATTAGTGTCGCGCGGTGATAGTAGTAATGTGATGATGCAAAACTTATTAAAAATGGCATATCACATATATCCATGCCACCAAAACCAAAGATGTCATACAAAATTCCCAAAGAAAAAAAATATACATACCCTATGTGCCAAACGTAGGATAAAACTATGCCTAGCCAAAATCAACCATCATTCTGCACCATCATATAAATGAGGTTGACCACAACTAAACATGCCAGGAAAATAAACTCCAACATGTCCAACATGAAATCATGGAGGAGTATTTGCATGAAACCAAACTTCAAGGTCACCAACCTGGAGTTCGTCGTCGACCGCGAAGAGGATTTCTCTTGTAGTATATTGTAATAGGAATGTGATGCAATCCTATGCAATAGATATATTGGAATTCTTAATCATGGGTTTTCTCTTCGGAGATGCAATTAACAGAATTTTTATGTAAATGTAGGAGTTCTGGAAATAATGTACCTGCAATGTTCGATTCTATTTTTACTTTATGCATTTAAATTTCACTCTGTATCAATGACGTGGACGCGTGTATTACGCCCGCCATTTTCCCATCATCAGCGAGAGAGTGGGATTGTATCATAATGAACAAGGGGGATTTTGCTTGCCTGGCACTTCTGAAGATAGTATAGCTCTTCATCGGTGTCATCGAACTCATCGTCGGAACAATGTCTATTAAGGGGGAACAATTACCGGCAACAGAGCGGAAACACAATCAATGCAATGCAACAATATGATACATGAATGTGACATGGCAATATGATTTTCATTGAGCTAATGCAACTAGCAACACAATTAAATGTAGTTGGTTTAAACCCAAGGTTCAAATTCAAACTCATCATGTGGTTATTTAAATGCCGTTTATTTGATTTGTCCTAGACAATAGCCATAAGTTGTTCTAACATGCATGAAAATGGTACAGATGGAAAGATTGGATTTTTCTGATCATCTTTCATATATAATTTATTTCATTTGGAGTTATAGATTATTTTCATGAAAATATAGCTTCAAGTAAATTTATCGATAGACGAAGACGAAAGAGGGGATGCCTTCCGGGGCATCCCCAAGCTTAGGCTTTTTGGTGTCCTTAGATTTTACCTTGGGGTGCCTTGGGCATCCCCAATCTTAGGCTCTTGCCACTCCTTGTTCCATAATCCATCGAATCTCTACCCAAAACTTGAAAACTTCACAACACAAAACTCAAAATAGAAAATCTCGCGAGCTCCGTTAGCGAAAGAAAACAAAACACCACTTCAAGGTACTATAATGAACTCATTCTTGATTTATATTGGTGTTAAAACTACTGTGTTACAACTTTTCTATGGTTCATAAACTCTATTACTAGCCATAGATTCATCAAAATAAGCAAACAACACACGAAAAACAGAATCTGTCAAAAACAGAACAGTCAGTAGTAATCTGTAGGTTTCGACCACTTCTGGAAACCCAAATATTCTAAAATAAATTTATGGACGTGAGGAATTTATCTATTAATCATCTGAAAAACTAATTAACTAAATATCACTCTCCAATAAAAATGGCAGCAATTCTCGTGAGCGCTAAAGTTTCTTTTTTTACAGCAAGATCAAAAAGGCTTTCCCCAAGTCTTCCCAATGGTTCTACTTGGCACAAACACTAATTAAACACAAAAACATGACCAAAACAGAGGCTAGATAAATTATTTTTTACTAAACAGGAGCAAAAAGTAAGGAATAAAAATAAAATTGGGTTACCTCCCAACAAGCGCTATCGTTTAACGCCCCTAGCTAGGCATAAAAGCAAGCATGCTCACATGAATGACAAGAATTGAAGCACAAAGAGAGCATCATAAAACACGTGAAAAACACATCTAATCCTAACATACTTCCTATGCATAGGCATCTTATAGGCAAACAAATTATCAAGGCAAGCAAAAACTAGCATATGCAAGGAAGCGGAAAGAAACAATAGCAATCTTAACATAACAAGAGGTAATTTAGTAACATGTAAATTTCTAAAACCATATTCTCCTCTCTCATAATAATTACATGTGGGATCGTAAGAAAATTCAACAAAATAGCTATCACATAAAAAAAATTCAACACGATCCACATGCATGCAAAGTTGACACTCTTCCAAAATAGTGGGATTAACATTAACTAAAGTCATGACCTCTCCAAACCCACTTTTATCAAAAATTTCATAAGACTGAGCATTCTCCAAATATGTGGGATCTAAAGTTGACACTCTTCCAAACCCACTTTCAATAATATTGCAAACACTATTATCAATCTCATATTCATCATGGGGAGTAAATAAATTTTCAAGATCGTAAGAAGAATCACCCCAATCATGATCATTGCAACAGGTAGTGGACATAGCAAAACTAGCATCCCCAAGCTTAGGGTTTTGCATATCATTAACACAATTGACATTAAGAGAATTTATAGTAACATCATTGCAACCATGCTTTTCATCGAAGGAACTATCATGTATGGGTGCAATAATAACGATCTCATGTTTAACATAAGGAACCATAGCAAATTCATCTTCATAAATATTGGCATCATGGCCACAAGAATAGCAAGCATCATGTTCATCGAGGGATATTTCAATCAAATCACCGGAATCATAATTATCTATAGATTCATACATATCATTATTTTCTTCCGAAGCAACGGTCATTCTTTCAATAAATTCTTTGACATAGACATTATGAGCATAGTTTTAATAGCAATATTTAAGTATGTCAAGATTTTCAGATTTGTAGGGAGTAATATCATACTTTTCAAACAAAGAAGCAACTTAATAAGCACCCTTAAAATAAACAAATTCTTCAATTTGTTCGATATTTTAGGGTTCTTAGAGCAACAAGTAAGATCAAAAATTTCACAAAGATTCCAAGCATAACATAGCAATCTGTTTATTTGATCCCATAAGAGTGTCCCTTTTTCAGACAAACGGTGACGCACAAAATGAGCATGCTCATCTAAAGATTTCCCATCAACTAGGCTAGTTGGGGTTTCAGCACGAGCGCATAAGGATCGAAGATGATCCAAGTAGAATACTTTAAGTGGATCCATATCAATAGATTTTCAGCAAGCAAAGATGCAAGCAAATGGAAGGCACATGGAAACACAAACAAAGATACATACAGGAAGAAGGCGAAGAAAAGGGGCGAATAAAACGGCAAGGGTGAAGTGGGGGAGAGGAAAATGAGAGGCAAATGGAAAATAATGTAAGCGAAGGATAAGAGTTGTGATGGGTACTTGGTATGTCTTGACTTGGCGTAGATCTCCCCGGCAACGGTGCCAGAAATCCTTCTTGCTACCTCTTGAGCACTGCGTTGGTTTTCCCTTGAAGAGGAAAGGGTGGTGCAGTAAAGCAGCGTAAGTATTTCCCTCAGTTTTTGAGAACCAAGGTATCAATCCAGTAGGAGACCACGTGCGAGTCACCTCGTACCTACACAAACAAATAAGAACCTCGCAACCAATGCGATAAAGGGGTTGTCAATCCCTTCACGCCCACTTGCAAGAGTGAGATCTGATAGAGATGATAATAATAAGATAAATATTTTTGGTATTTTATGATATAGATTGAAAGTAAAGATTGCAACATAAAATAGATTGGAAACTTGTATGATGGAAAATAGACCCGGGGGCCATAGGTTTCACTAGTGGCTTCTCCCAAGATAGCATAAGTATTACGGTAGGTGAACAAATTACTGTCGAGCAATTGATAGAAAAGCGAATAATTATGAGAATATCTAGGCATGATCATGTATATAGGCATCACGTCCGAGACAAGTAGACCGACTCCTGCCTGCATCTACTACTATTACGCAACACATCGACCACTATCCAGCATGCATCTAGAGCATTAAGTTCATAAGAACAGAGTAACGCCTTAAGCAAGATGACATGATGTAGAGGGATAAACTCATGCAATATGATATAAACCCCATCCTTTTATCCTCGATGGCAACAATACAATACATCTCGTTTCCCTTTATGTCACTAGGATCGAGCACCGCAAGATTGAACCCAAAGCTAATCACTTCTCCCATTGCAAGACAGATCAATCTAGTAGGCCAAACCAAACTGAATTCAGGAGACTTGCATAGATAAACCAATCATACATAAAAGAATTCAGAGAAGATTCAAATATTGTTCATAGATAATCTGGATCATAAACCCACAATTCATCGGATCTCGACAAACACACCACAAAAGAAGATTACATCGAATAGATCTCCAAGAGAATCGAGGAGAACTTTGTATTGAGATCGAAAGAGAGAGAAGAAGCCATCTAGCTACTAGCTATGGACCCGAAGGTCTGAAGTAAACTACTCACACATCATCGGAGGGGCCATGGAGTTGATGTAGAGGCCCTCCGTGATCAATGCCCCCTCCGGCGGAGCTCCGGAAAAGGCCCCAAGATGGGATCTCTTGGGTACAGAAGGTTGCGACGGTGGAATTAGGTTTTCGTGGTGCTCCTGGATGTTTGCAGGTGATACGTCCATTTTGCATCATGCTTTTATATCGATATTTATCGCATTATGGACTGTTATTTCACTTTATGTCACAATACTTATGGCTATTCTCTCTTATTTTACAAGGTTTACATAAGGAGGGAGAATGCCGGCAGCTGGAATTCTGGGCTGGAAAAGGAGCAAATATTAGAGACCTATTCTGCGCAACTCCAAAAGTCCTGAAACTCCACGGAACATCTTAAAATAAATAAAGAAAATCCTCATCAAAGATGAAGGCCAGGGGGCCCACACCCTGCTCACGAGGGTGGGGCGCGCGCCCCCCTAGGGCGCGCCCCCTACCTCGTGGGCCCCCTGGTGGCTCTCCGACGTCCATCTTCTCCTATATGAAGTCTTTCGATGAGGAAAAAATAAAGAGGAACCTTTCGGGACGAGACTCCGCCGCCACGAGGCGGAACCTTGGTGGAACCAATCTAGAGCTCCGGCAGAGCTGTTCTGCCGGGGATACTTCCCTCCGGGAGGGGGAAATCATCACCATCGTCACCACCAACGCTCCTCTCATTGGGAGAGGGCAATCTCCATCAACATCTTCACCAGCACCATCTCATCTCCAAACCAGGGCCGGTCCATACATATTTGGGGCCCTGGGGCGGGACGACAAAATGGGGCCCTTGTGTACAAATAAAAATTCAAAATATATTGTATGTCCAAAGCAATTTAGTAAATACAAGCATAGATTGATGGACTTTGAACTAAAACCGCAAGGGAGGTGAAAAAAAACACATGCAGATCTTGTTATTTCTCCTAGCACTTTTGGAAGAAAAGTCGTCAACAACCACATTAGTATTTATTTCATCCAAATTTTCTTTCTCAATGCATAAAGTAGCAATAATATACTATTTTTCTTTCACTTTCTTTTCTCACTTATAAACATTTTTCAGAAGACATATCACCAAAAAATTACAGAAAACAGTCAATACAAGGAGAAAAGCACCTGAATATAGGCATATGGCTTGATGTCGAATTGTCGATGTAGCTTCCCACATCTGCAAGGCTACAACACTCATTCCCCGTCTCCCCTTCTAATCCCTGGATCCAATGAAGCTTTTTGTTTTGTTTTTGCGCATGGATTAAATGAAGCTTTGAAGAACATGCCAGTAGAGTAAGAACTAGGAAGAGAAGAATTGAAGATGTCAGATGGAGCAATCAGAGGCGGAGTGCCGGGCTATTTTGAATCAAAAGAGTACTTGATTAGGGGAAGGAGGTAGACATACCATCTCTAATGCGGTGATGCCTCAAGCGTCTGCAATCAGATGTGGAACATTGAGGATGCAAAGAGAGATGATTGGGCAGAGGAACAGCATCGTTGGTCTCCATTTAATGGATACACGGAGCGGCGCCTTGAATTTGGAAGTGCACCGGAGCGGCGACACTGTTCTTTGGGATTGGAAAATTTTGGGAGGAGCCGAGGGGGCGAGGAAACTGGAGACGAGACAGAAGGAGATCGATGGAGCGCTGCAGCAGCGTAGCTAAACTAGCTATCGATTCTTTTAGCCCGTGAGTGCTAGCTACGTGGTGGGCTTGGGCCTTACTTTATAATATACTACTACGTGGGTTGTGGCCCCTACCTCCCAGGGGCCCAGGGCGGTCGCCCCATTGCCCCGGCCTATGGGCCGGCCCTGCTCCAAACCCTAGTTCATCTCTTGTATCCAATTCTTGTCTCAAAGTCCTGGATTGGTGCTAGTAGGTTGCTAGTAGTGTTGATTACTCCTTGTAGTTGATGCTAGTTGGTTTAATTGGTGGAAGATCATATCTTCAGATCCTATATGCATATTATTACCCCTCTGATTATGAACATGAATATGCTTTGTGAGTAATTACATTTGTTCCTGAGGACAAGGGAGAAGTCTTGCTATTGGTAGTCATGTGAATTTGGTATTCGTTTGATATTTTGATAAGATGTATGTTGTCTAGCCTCTAGTGGTGTTATGTGAACGTCGACTACATAACACTTCACCATTATTTGGGCCTAGAGGAAGGCATTGGGAAGTAATAAGTAGATGATGGGTTGCTAGAGTGACAGAAGCTTAAAACCTAGTTTATGCGTTGCTTCGTAAGGGGCTGATTTGGATCCATATGTTTCATGCTATGGTTAGGTTTACCTTAATACTTTTGTTGTAGTTGCGGATGCTTGCAACAGAGGTTAATCATAAGTGGGATGCTTGTTCAAGTAAGAATAGCACCCAAGCACCGGTCCACCCACATATCAAATTATCAAAGTATCGAACGCGAATCATATGAACGTGATGAAAACTAGCTTGATGATATTCCCATGTGTCCTTGGGAGCGCTTTTCCTATTATAAGAGTTTGTTCCGGCTTGTCCTTTGCTACAAAAAGGATTGGGCCACCTTGCTGCACTTTATTTACTTTTGTTACTTGTTGCTCGTTACAATTTATCCTATCACAAAACTATATGTTACCACTTATTTCAGTACTTGCAGAGAATACCTTGCTGAAAACCGCTTATCATTTCCTTCTGCTCCTCGTTGGGTTCGACACTCTTACTTATCGAAAGGACTACGATAGATCCCCTATACTTGTGGGTCATCAAGACTCTTTTCTGGCGCCGTTGCCGGGGAGTGTAGCGCCTTTGGTAGGTGGAATTTGGTAAGGAAAAATTTATATAGTGTGATGAAATTTACTCTCACTTGTTACTATGGAAAGCAATTCTCTGAGGGGCTTGTTCGGGGTATCTTCACCCCGTCCAGTAGAGCAAAGATTTGCTCCTCAACCTACTGAACCTATTGAAAATGAAACTCCTTTTGAATTTCCTTCGGGTATGATGGAAAAACTGCTAGCTAACCCTTTTACAGGATATGGAATAAAGCATCCTGATGAGCACTTAATATATGTGGATGAAGTTTGTGGATTATTTAAGCTTGTAGGTAGACCCGATGATGTTGCTAAGAAGAAGGTCTTCCGTCTATATTTGAAGGGAGACGCATTGATATGGTATAGGCTATATGATGATATGAGATCATGGGACTATAAAAGATTGAAGTTGGAATTTCATCAGAAGTATTACCCTATGCATCTTGTTCATCGTGATCACAATTATATATATAATTTCTGGCCTCGCGAAGGAGAAAGCATCGCTCAAGCTTGGGGGAGGCTTAAATCAATGTTGTATTCATGCCCCAATCATGAGCTCCCGAGAGAAATAATTATGCAAAGTTTTTATGCTCGACTTTCTAATAACAATCGCACCATGCTCGATACTCCTTGCGCTGGCTCTTTTATGATGAAGACTATTGAATTCAGATGGAATTTATTGGATAGAATTAAATGCAACTCTGAAGATTGGGACCTCGACGAAGGTAAGGAGTCAGGTATGACACCTAAGTTTGATTGTGTTAAATCTTTTATGGACACCGATATTTTTCGTAAGTTTAGCACTAAATATGGACTTGACTCTGAGATAGTAGCTTCTTTCTGTGAATCTTTTGCTACTTATGTTGATCTCCCTAAGGAGAAGTGGTTTAAATATCATCCTCCCATAGAAGTAAAAGTAGTTGCACCTATTAAAGTTGAAGAAAAGACTATCACTTATAATGATCCTATTGTTCCTACTTCTTATGTTGAGAAACCACCTTTCCCTGTTAGAATAAAGGATCATGCTAAAGCTTCAACTGTTGTTCGTAAAAGCAATATTAGAACTTATACGCCTCCTGAGCAAGTTAAATTAGAACCTAATATTGCTATTGTTAAAGATCTCTTGTATGATAATATTGATGGGCATGTTATTCAGTTCGAAGGTGAAACTGCTAGAATTGCTAAACCTTGTGCTAAAGATAAACATAGACCTGTGGTAGGCGTGCCTGTTATTTCTGTTAAAATAGGAGATCATTGTTATCATGGATTATGTGATATGGGTGCAAGTGCTAGTGTTATACCACATACTTTATACGAAGAAATTAAGAATGAAATTGCACCTGCTGAGTTAGAAGGTATTGATGTCACAATTCATTAAACTTGCCAATAGAGATACTATTTCACCAATTGGAATTGTTAGAGATGTTGAAGTCTTGTGTGGGAAAACTAAATATCCTGCTGATTTTCTTGTTCTTCTTCCCCACAAGATAGCTTTTGTCCCATTATATTTGGTAGACCCTTCTTAAATACTGTTGCTACCATAGATTGCACAAAAGAATGTTGTTACTGTTGGTTGGATGATATGGTTCATGAGTTTAATTTCTCTAAATTTAGTAAACAACATCGTGAGGAAGAATTACCTAGTAAGGATGAAATTATTTTATTGGTCTTGCTTCTATTGCCGTACCTCCTAGTGATCCTTTAGAACACTATTTGCTAGACCATGAAAATGATATGTTCATGAATGAAAGAAGGGAAATAGATGAAGTATTCTTTAAATAGGAACCTATTCTGCAACACAATTTGCCTGTTGAAATTTTAGGGGATCCACCTCCATCCAAGGGTGATCCCGTGTTTGAGCTCAAACCGTTGCCTGATAATATTAAATATGCTTATCTTGATGAAAAGAAGATATATCCTGTTATTATTAGTGCTAACCTTTCAGAGCATGAAGAAGAAAGATTATTGAAAACTCTGAAGAAGCATCGTGCTGCTATTGGATATACTCTTGATGATCTTAAGGGCATTAGTCCCACTCTATGTCAACATAAAATAAATTTGGAAGCAGATGCCAAACCAGTTCGTGATCCTCAACGACATCTGAATCCTAAGATGAAAGAAGTGGTAAGAAAAGAAATACTAAAGCTTCTGGAGGCAGGTATAATCTATCCCGTTGCTGATAGTGAGTGGGTAAGTCATGTCCATTGTGTCCCTAAGAAGGGAGGTATTATTGTTGTTCCTAATGGTAAAGATGAATTGATTCCACAAAGAATTATCACAGGTTATAGGATGGTAATTGATTTCCGCAAATTAAATAAAGCTACTAAGAAAGATCATTACTCCTTACCTTTTATTGATCAAATGCTAGAAAGATTATGCAAACATACACACTATTGCTTTCTAGATGGTTATTCTGGGTTCTCTCAAATACCTGTGTCGGCTAGAGATCAATCAAAGACTACTTTTACATGCCCTTTTGGTACTTTTGCTTATAGACATATGCCTTTTGGTTTATGCAATGCACCTGCTACCTTTCAAAGATGCATGATGGCTATATTCTCTGACTTTTGTGAAAAGATTTGTGAGGTTTTCATGGACAACTTTTCCGTCTATGGTTCCTCTTTTGATGATTGCTTGAGCAATCTTGATCGAGTTTTGCAGGGATGTGAAGAAACTAATCTTGTCTTGAATTGGGAAAAGTGCCACTTTATGGTTAATGAAGGTATTGTCTTGGGGCACAAAGTTTCTGAAAGAGGTATTGAAGTTGATAAAGCTAAGGTTGATGCTATTGAAAAGATGCCATGTCCCAAGGACATCAAAGGTATAAGAAGTTTCCTTGGTCATGCTGGATTTTATAGGAGGTTCACTAAGGACTTCTCAAAAATTTCTTGGCCTCTGACTAATTTATTGCAAAAAGATATACCATTTGTCTTTGATGATGATTGTGTAGAAGCATTTGAAATACTTAAGAAAGCATTAGTCTCTGCACCTGTTGTTCAGCCACCTGATTGGAAATTACCCTTTGAAATTATGTGTGATGCTAGTGATTATGATGTAGGCGCTGTTCTAGGGCAAAGAGTTGATAAGAAATTAAATGTTATTCATTATGCTAGTAAGACTCTAGACAATGCTCAAAGAAATTATGCTACTACTGAAAAAGAGCTTTTAGAAGTTGTATTTGCTTGTGATAAGTTCAGATCTTATATTGTTGATTCTAAAGTAACTATCCACACTGATCATGCTGCTATTAAATATCTTATGGAAAAGAAAGATGCTAAACCTAGACTTATTAGATGGGTTCTCTTGCTACAAGAATTTGATTTGAATATTGTTGATCGAAAGGGAGCAGAGAACCCCGTTGCAGACAACTTGTCTAGGTTAGAAAATATTCTTGATGACCCACTACCTATTAATGATAGCTTTCCTGATTAACAATTAAATGTTATAAGTACTTCTCGTAGTACTCCATGGTATGCTGATTATGCTAATTATATTGTTGCTAAGTTTATACCACCTAGCTTCACATACCAGCAAAAGAAAAAGTTCTTCTATGATTTGAGACATTACTTTTGGGATGACCCACATCTTTATAAAGAAGGAGTAGATGGTGTTATTAGATGTTGTGTACCTGAGCATGAACAGGAACAGATCCTACGCAAGTGTCATTCCGAGTTTTATGGAGGACACCACGCTGGAGATAGAACTACACATAAGGTATTGCAATCTGGTTTTTATTGGCCTACTCTCTTCAAGGATGCCCGTAAGTTTGTCTTATCTTGTGATGAATGTCAAAGAATTGGTAATATTAGTAGACGTCAAGAAATGCCTATGAATTATTCACTTGTTATTGAACCATTTGATGTTTGGGGCTTCGATTATATGGGACCTTTTCCTGCCTCTAATGGATACACACATATTTTAGTTGTTGTTGATTACGTTACTAAGTGGGTAGAAGCTATTCCAACTAGTAGTGCTGATCATCACTTCTATTAAAATGCTTAAGGAAGTTATTTTCCCGAGGTTTGGAGTCCCTAGATATTTAATGACTGATGGTGGTTCACACTTTATTCATGGTGCTTTCCGTAAAATGCTAGATAAATATGATGTTAATCATAGAATTGCATCTCCTTATCACCCTCAGTCTAGTGGTCAAGTAGAGTTGAGCAATAGAGAGCTCAAATTAATTTTGCAAAAGACTGTTAATAGGTCTAGAAAGAATTGGTCCAAGAAACTTGATGATGCATTATGGGCTTATAGAACTGCATACAAAAATCCTATGGATATGTCTCCGTATAAAATGGTTTACGGAAAAGCATGTCACTTGCCTCTCAAACTAGAACATAAGGCGTATTGGGCTATTAAAGAGCTCAATTATGATTTTAAACTTGCCGGTGAGAAGAGGTTATTTGATATTAGCTCACTTGATGAATGGAGAACCCAAGCTTATGAAAATGCCAAGTTGTTTAAAGAAAAAGTTAAAAGATGGCATGACAAAAGAATACAAAAGCGTGAGTTTAATATAGGTGATTATGTATTGCTATACAACTCTCGTTTAAGATTTTTTGCAGGAAAACTTCTCTCTAAATGGGAAGGCCCCTATGTTATCGAAGAGGTCTATCGTTCCGGTGCCATAAAGATCAACAACTTCGAAGGCACAAATCCGAAGGTGGTAAACGGTCAAAGAATCAAACAATATATCTCAGGTAATCCCATAAATGTTGAAACCAATATTATTGAAACCGTAACCCCGGAGGAATACATAAGAGGCACTTTCCGGAATGTTTCAAACTCCGAAAAGGAATATGTATGTGGTACGGTAAGTAAACCGACTCCAAAACAAATTTTAAGGCAATATTTCTCCGTTTTGGAATATTTAGAAAAATAGAAAAATAAGTAGCAGTCCGGGAAGGACATGAGGGCCCCACGAGGGTGGTGGGCGCGCCCCCTACCTCGTGAGCACCTCATGTGCCTTCCGGACTCCGTTTTCTTGCACATTATGTATTTTGGTCGGTAAAAATTCATTATATAACCTCCTGAAGGTTTTGACTCCCGTATCACGCAAACCCCCTCTGTTTTTGTTTTCGAGCTGTTGCTGCTGCAGATTAGAGCAAGATGTCTTCTCAAGAGTCAATTGGGGAGAGCCGGGTATCTAATCCGGCACCGGAACCAAGGGCAAACAGCGACGCTGACCACTTTGGGCCAGCAACGGAGGAAGAGATGGAGGCTGACTTGATGAGAGTAGATGCCATGGAGGATGAAGAAGTCACCTCTCGCCTCCGAGCTGGGTTCACGATGGGGGAACTACAAAGCTCAGCTATTCCAAATTCGGTTATCCCTTCTAATGTTAGATTTCTTTCTTATGAAAATATGAAGAGGAGTGTCACTTGTTCTCCCGCAGCTATGCAACACCCGTGAGTGCAAGGAGCTTTAGCTGTCACAGGAAAGCTTCGTAAGGAAATAATAGACCTCAAACAGCAAGTCAATAAGCTCGAGGAGGAGAACCGCATCCTGAGGGGAATCATCGCCAAGAATATTACACCGACAACAAAGGAGATATAATCACATGGGTATGGGCACTCCCCTTGGCAACTGCCATGCTTGGGGGAGGTGCCCCGGTATCGTATCACAATCACAACTCCTATCTTTACCATTTTTCTTAGTTCGATCCTGTTAGTAGTATCTTGATCTAGTAGAATAAAGTTTATGGCATGATCTAGTTTTGAGTTTTGCTTTATGATCTCTCTATGTAATCGAGTCAGTGAGCTATATATAATAAAGATTAGTGTTGAGTCAAGGGCTTGATTGTTTTGCCATGATCTTGGGTGAATAAAAGAAAGAGAAAAAGAATAAAAGAAACAAAAAGTTCATATTGATCTTATTAAGAGTAATGATTTCACATAGAAAGAGTATGATGATTAAAAGTTGTTGGGAGTTGGC